>NW_010173640.1:0-6326 GCF_000695765.1 Mesitornis unicolor | reverse complement strand
CTGAACCGCTGCACACAGGTTTTGTCTGTGTTTTCAGCAATCCCCAACACACAACTTCTTCCAAAGCATATCTGACCTGTGTGTCAGATGGAAGATGTATTTAAGATGTGGACACTCAAATACACATCCCATCGGGGAAAGAACACGGACCACTGAAAGCTGTGTGAGCCGATGAGGATCCTCACAGAACTCCCAGCAGAAGCGAGGCAGACACGAGCTGGTCTCGCCATTGAGGACCAGCAGAGAAAACCTGATAAATTTCATAACCCTGCAACAGCGACCTCTAAAATTGCATTTGTGAATCCTGCGGAGCAAGAGGCATTTTTCCGGGCCAGCGGATTTCTGCAGGACTGAGCGAGCATTCAAACCTCTGGTCACATCGTTAGGCCTAACAAATAAAACCTGTCGCTATAAGGAGCTCCCTGCCCTGTGGAGGCGCACAGAGCTCTGTACAGCATCCTAAGAGCAAATTAAAACACAGTAAGAACAATTAAATACAACAACCTCTTGGAATCACACACAGAATGGCTCGGGTGGAAAAGCCCTCTGAGATCATCACGTCCAACCGCTCCTGTCTACCCCCTAAACCATATCCTTAAGTACCTCATCTACCCGCTCTTTAAACACATCCAGGGATGGGGACTCCACCACCTCCCTGGGCAGCCTGGTCCAGCTTCTGACGACCCTCTCAGTACAGAACTTCCTCCTTATCTCTGACCTGAACCTCCCTTGGCACAGCTTGGTGCCGTTTCCCCTTGTTCTATCCCCCATCACCTGGGAGAAGAGCCCAGCACCCACCTCTCTCCAAGCTCCCTTGAGGCAGTTGGAGGTGGTGATGAGGTCTCCCCTCAGCCTTCTCTTCTCCAGGCTAAACAAGCCCAGTTCCCTCAGCCGCTCCTCATCAGGCTTGTTCTCCAGAGCCCTCACCATCCTTGTGGCTCTTCTCTGAACACGCTCCAGAATCTCAACATCCTTCTTCTAGTGAGGGGCCCACAACTGAACACAGCACTCGAGGTGCGGCCTCACCAGTGCCGAGTACAGGGGGATGATCACCTCCTTATGAATGAAGTACAGGAAGGACATCAGGAACAGAGTGAGTGGCTGGGATGGTGACTGTGGGCCCTTGGTGATGTCCTACAGAGGGACACAGGATGGGTTATCATCAGAAATGGGGATTCAGGTCAGATCATTCACTACAATAATTCCCAAACAGGGAAATGAAAGCCCAGGATTCAGATTTTCAACAGAATTTCAGTGGCAGATTTGGAAGACAAACTGACCAAAAAACCTCCTTGACCCTGGCTATAGTTTGAATACACATCAGCCAATTCACCCATTAAAAGAAACACCTCAACTTTTGAGAAGCTCTCTCTCAATTCTCACAACCTCGATCCACTGCTGGGATGTAACTGCAAAGCCAATGTACAGAGATAGAAAAAATAAAACAAAAATTGAAGCTGCATCAGCACCAACAAGGATTTGCTCAGAGATGCGAGGCTACCCCCAGCACCCCACCTTCCTTTTTACAGCTCCCACGGCTGTACCTGCCCCAGCACATCGTGTGCGTGCATGAGGATTGGATGGCGATGAAGGACGGACGAGCCTTTGAACCAAACTGGCTTGGCAGCAAGGCCGCAATTTTCACACAGCTCATTAGTGGTGACTTTTTATGGAAATGTATGCTGAAACAAAACCAAACGCGTCTAACAACTACACGTTCTGCAAATAGATTCCTTGATTGAAAAGAAATGGCTCTCTATTATATGCGAAAGGGAAAAAAAAAAAGGAGCAAGAAGGGAAGAAAATGAAGGTTTGGGGACAGAAGAACCGTCATGAAAGTCCTTCATAAAAACACCCTCGCACCGCCGTGCTGAGACCTCCAGGTACTGCTGTTCAACACCTTTCCCATGTACGGCAACCCTGGGTCAGGCACAAATTAGCCTCTCACTCCAAATGCCATGAAAGCAGCAGCACTGTTAAACTCTTTAAATTCTCCCGTGTTTTCTGCGCTAATCCTACACGATCCTCTCCGAAGGGGCCAACAGAGCAGCCGCGCTGGGAGGGGACAGCAGTGGGACCCCCTTGCCAGCAGCGCATCCCATATTGTAGCTGAGCAAGTGTCACTGGATGCTTGTTCAAATGCTCAACGCTGGATCCTATCTGCAAAGTTGCTCTCCTGATTGATCTCATTTGCATATGCAAATCGAATGCCACTACGAGACACTGAACGTCCCCTCAACTCCACTTGGTGCTGCAGCAGTGGGTCACTGCCTCACCCCATCCTCTGGTGTGTGGGGACGGGAGGGCTCCAGCTGAGTCAGCAAATGCTAATCAGCTTTGCTGCTTCCAAGTCTTAAAATCAATTAGTAGTATATTAAGGCAGACTTGCTGGGAGCTCATTTAAGTAATAAAAATCTTTTGTAGAGCTAAAAAGGAAAAGAATGGGAAGGTTGACTCTGCCTTCCCCAGCTCCCCAGGGAGGTGTTTTAATCTGAAGCCATCATGGAGAGCAATAAATATGCCACGGTGTTCACTGAGATGGGGAGCAGCTCTGCCCTTTGTGAAAGCAGCAAGAAGAGCCAAAAAACTCCCAGGGTTTAACACAAGCTTTTTCCTCATCCCTGTCTGAACAATCCCAATGAACACACAGCAAGAGGAGCTCAGCACAGCACACCCAGAGCCACCAGCCCTCACCCCGGTGCTCCCCATGTTCATCCCACGCTGCCATAGCACCTCACTTGCATCAACAGCAGGGACTCCAGGCTCTCACAGCACCAAATGCTCCACCAAGGGGCACACGCTCTCTGGTACCACCACCACAAGCTTTGGGAACAAGCGCTGCCATGAGAAGCTGCATGATCAGCTTCAGAAAATGAAGGGTCCAACAAAACCCAGCCTGCAGCTCCCCTGCTGCCATGGGCACCGTCCCCTCCAGCAGACCCACTGATACCCTCATGCTCCAGGTTGGCTTCCCCACCCCGATGGGTGCTCAGCACCATCCCTGCTCTGGAATTAAGGGATGCTAAGAAGATCCATTAAAATCGGAGCAAACCCAGTTCACACCGGTGAGGTCCAGCATCACACCGCGCTGCACAGACTCACACCCATCTTGACAGATGAGGCACAGCCAAAACCATGGATGGAAGTGGAGATTTTAAGGTGTTTCTCCTCACTGGGATACAACTTCTGCAAGTCACCAGGGCCCCGCGCTCGCTGCTTTGAGACAAAGCTACAGAGGGCACCAACCACACAAGTCCCTGACCCTGAGCACTTAAGCTCTCATCAGCCAAAACCAACCCTCTGCGATCCATAGAACCAACCCCAACCCCACGCACCAGGAGTATTTGCAGCTGAACCCCACAAAAAGCAGTTCCTGACCATCAACGGGCGCAGGCATCCCCAGCCACGCTTCCCAGGGAAGCACAGAGGCCAGCACTGCTATTTACATTTATTTCTTCATCTCCTAATCGGGGGTTTTTGTTTTATGAGTGCCTGACTACCTGACGTAGCAACAAGCTCGTAAACACTGCAAGGGGGCAAACACCTGGCTCATTGGCTTCATTTTGCTTCAGCAAATTTATTGGCCATCATCTGCAAGTATCAGACTGAGCAGCACTTACCCCGGCTCCTGCCAAGGCTGTGAAAAATAATTGAGTCACCACTGTCGTGCCAATTTGCCATTCATTTCCCTTTCGAGGCTGAAATGCCACTGATGACTGCAACATGCTCTGACCAGGAGAACGGTTTCCTCCACACAACAAAAGCGGGAATAAACAGATCGAGATAACTGGAAATAAACAGCAAAATTTGGATCGCAAGCCAACTTGAGGTGTCTCAGGTGGCTTTTCGCCCCTTTAAAAGTTCTTTATACAGCCACCACTCTTGACTAAACTAAATATATACTAAAAATAAAGACTAAAAAATACTAAAACATACTAAATACTAAATTCTGAAGTATTTTGGGTTGGTTTTGGTCGTTAGCATCACTGCTAAGACATCAAAAGAGTGTATTCACTGTCGGGCCAACACCAGTGCTCCCAGTTCAGCACAGAGCAGTAGCACTGGCAGGAACCGGAGCTGCTTTGGGACATAAAGCCCAGCTGACTGGCTTCTACCACCCAAATACTTTACTACCAAATACTTTACTACTTCTTTACTATTACTCTCCTCAAGTCTGCACCCGCCGCTCCAAACCCGTGACTGAGCAGAACAGTTGACGGTGCAAAAACCACTCGTTCCCAATCCGCATATGGTCCGTTAAATGAAACAGTCGCTGCACATTGCGAACAGCCGCCGACAAACAGGGACACAGCCACGGAGCTGAGAGATCGTGGAAAACATCCAAAGAGCGGCCATAAAACAGAAAAAACCCAAAGCCACACGATAGGCAAACCTATTGCCAGCCAAATTTTTTACATTAGGTAAAAACCACTTAATTGGAGTCAGAATCAATCCAGCGCCACGCTTTAAATCTAATTATAAAACTACTCCTCTTCCAGACGCTACACTGTGCAGAACAGCCCTGCCACTCAATATTATTGACAACGCTGCATCGCCTTACAGCTTATTTGGTATCGTGGTTTATCGTGTACTCCAAATACTAATACCTTGCAAACAAGCAGCAAATTAACACCGCGTTGTGCTGACTGAATAGCTGCGTGCTTCGGCGCGGCCCTGACAGCGCTCGCGTTACCAACCTGAAAATGAGCGGTGCGTGGCGTTCCCTGCTCCTCACCTCCCACCGTGGACCGCGCCAGATGATCCGAACAGAGCAGCAGGAAGAGGAGCGGGGCTGCGTTATCCTCCAGTTATTTCTGTATCCTCCAGTGATGTGTTTATCCTCAGCACCACTGCATCGTCGCCTTCCTGCCTCCCTCCAGGTCTCTTTGCTGCCTGACAAGCGGCGGTGACAACCCAAGGGCTCGCACCCAAGTCTTGTTCCAGTCCTTTCTTTCGGGCATGGTGTTGATGATGATCAATGATGCTTTTTTAATCCCTCTGTATTAAAATGGAGTCCAGGCAGGTTTTGAATGTCTGCAGAGAAGGAGACTCCACAACCTCTCTGGGCAGCCTGGGCCAGGGCTCTGTCACCCTCACTGAGAAGAAGTTTCTTCTCCAGTTGAAGTGGAACCTCCTGTGTTCCAGTTTGTGTCCGTTACCCCTTGTCCTATCATTGTTTGTCACCGAGAAGAGCCTGGCTCCATCCTCGTGACACTCACCCTTTAAATATTTATAAACATGAACGAGGTCTCCCCTCAGTCTCCTCTTCTGCAAACTAAAGAGCCCCAGCTCCCTCAGCCGCTCCTCAGAAGGGAGATGCTCCACTCCCTTGATCATCTTTGTAGCCCTACGCTGGACTCTCTCCAGCAGTTCCTGTCCTTCTTGAACTGAGGGGCCCAGAACAGGACACAATATTCCAGATGCGGTCTCACCAGGGCAGAGTAGAGGGGGAGGAGAACCTCTCTGCCCTACAACCACCCCTCCTGATACACCCCAGGATGGCGTTGGCCTTCTTGGCCACAAGGGCACAGTGCTGGCTCAAACCCTATCTGCAGAGTTCTTGCTGCGTTTCCAGAACAATCAGCTCCTTTACAGCTATTTTCAAACAGCAAAGTGACTCAGAAGAAGTCAACTCATCCACACACCTGCTAAGATATAACAGTAAGATACAGGGACAATAAATGTTATTAAGTGTATGAGGCCAGCACAGCCAATTCAAGTTTTCAGCTGCTGATCTCTCTAGCCGGTTTGAATGCTCTAAGCAAGTTACTGCAGCAAAATAAACTAATAAAACCATTTTTTGAGGAGAACTCCTGGGTCATCTGCTCCTGTCCACTGCTATTTCACTGCTTCTCCATATGGTGGGCCTACATACAAAATATGGGCGAACTCTCTTAACAGCACCCCATATGATTTGCACCAATCCGGATTCAAACTCTTCAGGAAGGTTTTTAGGCTCTGCAGTGCCACAGTACAACAGATGGGAAGCTTTCCACAATTTAAATTAATTACAACTTTGAACAAATTAACCATAAAAATAGTATGAAATGAGTGCAGAATTCTTCACGTGAATGTTTTTATCATCCACGCAACACAACCAGTGTCACCCTCACGTTTCAGATGGTAACAGCATTCCGTACCCAAACCCCCCAGTTCAGGCCCTGGGAAAGCAGCACGAGGCGAAGCCGCGTTTCCCTGTTTGCAAACAGAAACAGCCTAGAGATGCTGCAAGGAACAAACTGAGATGCATCTCTGCTGGGAATCAGTGTAAAACACTGATCAAATCAGCGTAAAACACTGCAGAGGGACCTGGACAGGCTGAATCC
>NW_010173639.1:31656-39398 GCF_000695765.1 Mesitornis unicolor | reverse complement strand
CCAACTCCTAATATTCTGTGATTCTGTTAAAATACTATCAGAAATTATGTGATCGCATTCATGCAACAAAGTGTGGTTTATGCATTGTGTTACACAGAATAGCCAGGATTATAATCTGAATGTTTGTAGGATTCTCCTGACACCTCTCTCTTTTCCGGAGAGGATGAGTGGAACATAGTATATAATGGTAAATTTAACTTTTCTTCAAACACACATGAAAAAAAGAAACAAGCATGTTCTCTTAGTTTGTTATAACAGGAAAGAGTTTTTGCTGAAGTACTTAATGAACTGTCCTTTGACTCTGTGCCTGGAAATCTGGAGCCTGGCATGGGACATGGTGGGGTGAGGTAGAAGGGAGAGAGAATACCTGGAACTTGATTTTGCAGAGATTCTGAACAGGAATGATCAGTTTTCTAGCATGCAGCTGGTGGGGTAAACCACTCGAGTGCTTTCAGCTGTGTCTCAGTATACACATATCAGTATTTTGGGCAGAATTTCCCAGTCTAAAACTGTTTCCAGAAAAGGATTATGCTGGATAATGATATACCAGCACAAACAGGAAAGCATCTTAAAATTAAGACTGTTTCCTTATTCTTAGGAGTGTGGCTGTGTAACACAGGTATTTGCAACTACAAAAGCATTAGGCTTGGATGCATACATGTCTGCTGAAAGCAGCTGGTAGGTAGATGGAGCCATAGATACTTTGATGCTATTGCTTTTTTGCTCTAAGTCAATCTGGGTAAAATGGGAGAAATCTGGTAGACATATTATTATTGGAAAGTCTGTTAGGAGAAGCACAAATGAAAGCTTCATCACAATGGGAGCTGTTTAATCCTTTCCAAAGCAAATACTAGAGAGCTTCAACAACTGTTCTGACCACTCTGTCAGGTGTGAGTGACAGTTTCTTGGATTTTGTTTCCTGGATAGATGCATGTTTCTGATCTGTGTTTTAATCATCCATTTTCAGTGTTAATGCTGTTTGAATATCTTCGGTCTATTGTTTGAATGACTTGGATAAATGCTGTACTATTTCTTGTTGCAGTTCATAGGCACTTCTTGTAAGACAGAGGGAAAAGCTGCTTTTGTTTTTAAGTCTGCATGCTGCTGTATCGGGAGGTGTTCTGGTTTCTATTCCTGTGTTCTATAACTCAAGGCTCAAGTCACAATTTAAATTCTCTAAGTTTTGGACTGGTCATTGCTGAGGGCTGAGAAAAGCTACAGGTGAAGGCTGAGCATGACTGACATGTTCATATTCATCAGAAAACGGTGTCAGTTGGAGAAAGCGAGGGAGTAATTGTTGCAGTGCTCCCTCCTGCACTGCTTGTGCAGAAAGACATGGGCTGAGGGGAGGAAGCTACCTGAGGTTATTAAGATTAATACTGCTAGAAATTCCAATCAGCTCACACAAGGCTGCTCCTCAAGGCTGTCAGATGCCTACTGCCTTCTCTGATTCAGGTGGGGCCACATCAGTTTCGAATTTCCCAACAGAGATTGCTATGATTTATGAGTTTAGGAGGCTGATAAATGTGGTTAGTTGAAGTGTTCATGCAATAATTGAATCAGAATAATTTCAGTCAGCTGTGCTCTATTTGCTTTGGTAACCACAGGAGGGTGCAGTTTTGGATTGGGAGCTTCAAGGATTCCTATCACAGGAAAGATATTGTGAAACCTGGAATAAGAGAACTTAATTTTGCTGCCAGGCCTGTATCACAGCCTTATGAGCTGACTTAAGACCATCAGAACCTTGAGCTGTCCTGGTATTGCCCGTGACAGAGGCTGTGTCAGTTCTGGTTTATGCATTGCAAGTCAGTGTCTGCTGGGAAAGATAATGAGAGCTTTACTATTTAGTGTTTGAAAACCACTTTGCTGTTCAGTTGGGAGGGTGTTGTTCTTTACACTTGATTTTAGTGAGTTATTTTCAGGTGACAGGTTTTATGAATATTTGACTTCTGGGTCTTGTGAGTTTTTCTGGAGTGGCAATCAGCATCAGTTCTGTCCTTACAGCCAGGGAAGCACTCATGCAAAATTAATTTGTCCCTGTAAGATTATAATTTGGCTGCAGTAACTCTCCGACGTAGCTGAAAAAGAATGGCATTCTGGGTGGATTATCCTAGAAAGAGTGCTGAATGTAAAGGGCACTGCGAAACAGGAAGGTGAGCAGGTTTCAGTGTTTTGTTGACTGGCTGAGGTCTCTTGAGAATGGGAAAGCCTAGCAAGCAGAGCTAGGGAACAAGTGTGTTGCAGACAAATACCTTCCTGTTGTCATGAACAAGGTATTTATAATAATCTGAGAGCTGCAAACAGGGAAGAGTATGTGGGAAAAGGCAATGGCTTGTGTCTGTCTCTGTGTTAGTTCAGGTATCTTCTGAAATGTGCAAAGAGACTCTGTAAGCAGGAAACAGGCAAAAATTCACCAGGCTACTGGGTTTAACACTAGTGTATTCCCAGAAACAGAGTTATAGAGTTGCCATGTTCCAGCTGCACTTATCCCATTAGGATTTTATACCTTTGCACTTTGGTGTCTTTTCCTTATTGAATCTCTGAGCTGCTAATGTTTCCCACCGCAACAGTATTACCTCTGTCTGCAATTTTATGTTTGTCGTGTGTGGCTTTTCCCCATGGACTTGCATGCAGCCTTTTCTCAGAAATCATAACCATAGCTGGGCAACATGCCATAGATGACAAAGGGTTGCTGAGAGAGCAGCTTTCCCAAGAGTCCTAATCTGTGTGATAAAAAATGGGCAGGTTTATTCTATAGTGAGCCAGGAATGTAGGCTTCCGCTAGAGATATTTGTTACCCCAGATGGTTTGGATCAGCATGCATATATGGACAATCATATGACATAACCTAGCCTGCATATGAACTGTGCTCTGGTCACCTGTGGCTGAGGACCCATGGCCTTTCTCCATGTGGTGAAGAACAGTCCTACACTTGCACAGGAAGGGATATATCTCTCTCTGAGCTGTTTTTTCTCAAAGTTCCCTTGCCTTTGAAATTAAACATTAAGGTTTTTTTATTCTGTCTATGATCTTCAGTTTAGGGAGGGGGTATCAGAATATGGGGGAAACCAGTAGGATTTGGGGGTAAGGTATTCTGACTGCATAGAAAGATTTGTGACCCTGATGTAAAAAGCGGTACATGGTTTAGAGCACTATGGCAACCTGTGTGGTGGGATAGATCAGACATTGGCATTTCAAACATGACAAGCAGCCATATTGCAGAAGAAGCTGGTTCAGTCAGTTTGTATTGGAAAATAAGTAATATTCTAAATATCAAAGTCTTGCTAAAATTCAGCTACCCGAGTTTGATGACTTTTCTGTGAGTACATGTTAATTCCTGAAATTAATTCATGATTGTTCTTATATCTCTAATGGTGGTTCCTTTTGTCTCCAGATAATTTGGTACCATCCCTAACTGCTGTAATTTATTTCAGTGGATCATATAAATGACTGGTTTGTATAGTTTAAAGAATGTCCTATGGGGTGCAGAATCTGTTAGTGCCATGTGTTCAGTATTGTGGTGGAACTATCCTATCCAGGAGTACTATAGAAGTCAGTTAAGAGAAAAATGTTTGCTAAGGTTTTACCTACTTTCCTTTTTCACTGCTCAGCAGTTAGTAAGATGGTTCAATGAATAACTCTTACTGAATCTCCTTGCTGAGGTCTCCTTCCCATGAAGTGCATGCTGTGTCGAAGAAGGGTGGGGAGGACATTGCGAAAAACCTGCTGCTTAGTCAGGATTTGTATATAAACCACAGAATGTTTTCCAAATCAAATTTGGATTTGGGGCTTAGCATAAGATCAAGGCAAAAAATAACTACACTCTGTGCAGAAAATGTTAATAGCAAAAGTCAGGATTACAGTAATGCGTTCTGTGTGGTCTTTGGTGAGTAGAGAACCGCATGAGGGCATGTGGCAGGACTGTCTCACTGGTGGTTTTGCTTCTACTGCTGTGAAAAGCATTTTCAATACTTGCATAATTTAGAGCATGACATTATGATTTTCAAAGCTTCAAATTGGAGTAAAACATTTACATAATCTAATTAAATCATGTAAATGTTTTATGATAATATTCAAGTAAGTGCAAAACTTGTTCCGCAGATGCATCCCATTCTTAGGCCATTTGGGAAACCCAATTTATGCATGCAGATGTATGTTTCTAACCCTGCATGCTCTGGTAGGTCAACAGGGTACTTACTGAATGCTCTGTTCTTAGTATAACCTCCGAAGCCTGCTTCAGAGAGCATCATCTTTCCAAGAAGCTTGAAGGTAAGCTGGTACCGGAGGGAATGGCAAAGCAGATTTAAAAGGCTACTTGCAACCTCTTATAATTTGAATAAAAGTGATGCTGCTGCAGTGTGTAATAAATTGCTTCCATTTCAGTGAACATTAAAATAATCCCATGGTGACCCTCTTAGCAGCAGCCCTGCCACATGTAGTATCAGATCTCACAAAGCATACGTCGTACTTGAATGGGAAGCTATCATGGGAAGCCCCACAAATCCTCCTGGTGACTGTTGGGTTTGTTTTTGCCTCTGGCTGCACTAACTCACAAAATATTGGAAGCACTTGGCCAGCATCCATGATGAGAGATGCTGTCTTGTAGGGAGATTATTTAAATAATATTTTTTTATCAGTACATTCTCACTAAGCTGTCTTCAACAGTAGTTCTTAGTGAATCCTGTCTTTGCTAGGCCATGCTACTGCAACAACCAAGTGAATTGAATCCTGATTTTCCAAATGTAGTCAAGTTCATGCTGAGCTAGTACTAACTAAATTATTTTAGGAAGTACAACATTGCTTTGCTAAAATGAGTTAATGTAATTGGCAGAGGTAGGTTCTTCAAGACCAGGTCCCTGTCTGTGATACGTAATCTTGTTGCCATTGGCTTTTATCAGTGCCGTACTGATTTACTCTGCAGAAATGCGTGTATATACACTGCCAGGTGTTCTGTGCTTTTGTGGTAATTGTAATCGTTGGGAAGCACTTGGACATTATCTGTGCCAGGCTGTTGATGAAGCCCGTGTGCCATTCAAAACACCGGACTGACTGCACACACGGTGTTGACCTGGTTTGTGCATGCACCATGACTGTGGTGAGCCCACCAGCTCTGATTTTTATCTGAAAATGGGGATGTTTTGAGGGAAACCTGGATCTAACATACCTCTAAATCTGGAGATTCTATTATTTACTGTCACAGTACATAATAATATTCAGAGTTTGTAAATTAGTTTGGAGCTCAGCAGTATGAAAAGCTCTGAATATGTGAAAGTCATTGCTAAAGTAGCTCACAGAAAGGTGAAATATATCAGTAGTAAATTAAGTCTTTGCTAATTAGACATAGAAATCTAATTAGTTTGCAAATTTTTCATCTAATTTTTAAGGGAGTGAGGCTAGTGTAAATTTAAAATGGAAGCAGAGATGTTCTGCACGTAGTGTTAACTGCCAAGGAGAACAACAGTGACCTTATTTGCAGCTGCACATGCATCATGTGTAGGAATGCCTGTCACAGCCATAATGATTTAACATCAAGGCAGGCCAATATTTCTTGGTTCTTCCTCCGCAGTGTAGGCAGTTTCCTTTATAGGTGGAATGGGAAGCTGTAGGTGTTTCTGGTGAAAAATGGTAATGTTAGAGAGGTGCCCTTTACTACAAATCCAGCACCGTTCACTTTAGTTCACCTCCTGAAAAAGAATTTGCAAAGTCACAGTCTGAGGAATGAAGTCACAGCTGTGTGAAGTTTAAGTTTTGGCATGGCTGGATTCTGCTTTTTTGGATTACTCAGCTGTTGATTATATAATGTTTAAGCTTAGTAAGTGACAATGAGGAAATTTAAAGCTGCTGATTTTTTTTTGTTAAGGTGCCAAGACTATTCAATTGCAGAAAAGAATACTTTTAGTTTAAAAGCTGCAATATTTTGGTCGCAGTAGAGACTTTACGTTTAGACGTGAAAGCTTGTAGTATACCATACTAAGTATACCAAACACTAAGACATTTATCTTAGTACAACTATTCATACTTAAAGGAATTTTGTAAGAATACAAGTATTAATTGCCACTAAATATACTGTGTGAATTGTAGTTGATAGTTCCGTAATAAAAAACATTTCAATTACCTTTCAGTATTATATATCATCTTTGAGCCTGATATATCACCTATTTAAACTCTACTAAAGGATCTCAGGTGGCAGTCTTTAAAAATGTGGAGGCATTACCCATCAGGCTTTGTAAGCACCATGGTCAATGGATCACTTCTGAAGTCAAGAACTGCAATGTTTATATTTCTATCACTACTCCCCTGAGGCATCCACACTTCAACAGGAGGCAGAGCATTTAAGTCAGCTTCTTTTTAATTGCTAAAAATTGTAATTTATGTTACAGACTGGTGGTGCTTGTAAATTCTTGTTTCCAAATTACTGTAATTTTTGAGAAGAATTTGAGCTGATAAGTGTGGGTGAAGCTAGAATAAATGGAAGAACATCTAAGACAAACTTTAATCTTCTTTACACAGATATAGAAGATTTTTTCAACCTTAGCAATAGCCCCACATATATATTAACTATCTCTGCAACTGAAAGATGTAGCTCTTAAAGTAGAATTATTTTAAGATAAACAAATGCTAAGGGGTAAAGTGAACAATGAGGAATCTTTCTCTGTTTCTCATAATGCATCCAGTTAAAATACAAAGTAGCAAGTTTAGCCATGTCTCTGGCTGTGTACCTGCAACTGCTTAAGAGAGTGAAGAAGCCACATGGTAATATTGCTGGGAAGTTGAATTTCATAGCAGTACTTGACAACTCTCAGAAATTTCTGGAGGAGAGCATAAATTGATTTGTATTAATTTTTTTGGTGATTCTTCAGCTCTGATTTGTTGTCTTCAATCATTTTTAACCATAAAAATTCCAAAATTTAAAAATAACTAACCCAATCATGTTATTTCTATTTGCCTTCGTACATTGTTCCCAGCATAAGAGATCCTGGTTTCGAAAGAAAACGTAGTTCTGACTCGCTAGAGACTGGCATGGGTTCATTCAGACTTCATCCTGAAGTTTTTGATACATTTGTTAATGCAACCTTAGCATGTCCACTGCAGATTTTTATCATGTTCACTACTTTTCCTTTTGCTGCTGTCTTTTAAGATGGTTCTACAAATGCCATAGTTGGCGTCCCTGACAGAATACTTAACACGAGTAAAACAAGAGGGCATGGTCTAATCTTCAGTAAAGCTTGAGTCTGAAATGACTCCTCTCTTGCCCTTGATCAAACTGATCAGCATGTTGTTCTAGTTGACTGTACCTTAAAATGATGACTGTATATTTTGTCTTGTATTTTTGGGAATGCTCTAGGTCCTGTAAAACTTGGTATTCTGAATATAGAATCTGTTTTGTCCCCTGCAACTACAGCGTCTGTACACAACTCGATTAATTTTGTTTGCATACTGTCCAACTGTAACAGAAAAAAAAGGGATCCTTACTGTAAGAACAGGAAACAAAGGCAGTTTAAGTGGTTTACTCAGGTAAATTCCACAGAAGATGTCTGTGGATGTGCCTGAAAATGTACCCCAGGGTCTTGAGATTGTCCAGAAACTCAGTCTTTAGATCATCCTCTTTGATATTTATTAATGGCATCGTGATTTATGGAAACACCTGTTGGTACAGTTTAATGTTAATAAATGTATAATTGGAGGAGAGAAGTTAGATGGTTAGTGCCCAGATGTTGCTTTTAAATGACTGAGTCGGTTCA
>NW_010173639.1:7113-31625 GCF_000695765.1 Mesitornis unicolor | reverse complement strand
CAGCCAAGATTATGTCCACAAGAACATCGTTACCAAAGCACAGTGTCTGTTTAGAGATGGAAACAAGCTGTCTTGTGTGCTCCATAGCTGGTTGTAGGTCATGGAGCTGTTCACCATGCTATATGATCACAGTCCCACCAGTTTTTCTTTCACCCTTGAAGAACACAAAGATGAGCTGAAATTAACAGAACTGCAATGCATGTTAAGAATAAAACCTCTGCACTGTAATTCAGAATGAAATAGTTTTTCATGATCTACTCTTGCAAAGTATGGTCAGTTACTGCTCCACTATGGTAGCATGTGATCGTAAGTGTTGGGAAGGGAGTTTAATTAAAAAAAAAAAAAAAACAACAAAAAGATTTCAGTGCATCTGCCAATGGAAAAAAATTAATTTTGTTTAATTTTTAATCAGACAGCCTGAGACAACCACTGAGCACTACTTGACAATTAGAATACTAATGAACTGCACACTGGGTTAGCCTGTTTTTAAAGGACAGCAAACAATGCACTCAGAGTTGAGGGATTCTAATTCGTTCCAGTCAAGTCTTCACACATTTACCTTCTCACTTTGTAGGAAACCAGGAAGTGTTTTCCTTTTTGTCTTCTTTAAAAATCCCACCCCATGGTTAATTATTTTGCAAATGCAAAAAGAGCAGAAAGTGGCAAGTGGCTTTCCTGAAAGCATTCTTGAAAAAGATATAAACAATGAAAAACATTAATCTTCACTGTTTGGGGCACCTTCAGTGCCTTAAGCATTTTATTTTTGTTTTTGTTTTCATTCTTCCTCCAACATATTTGCAACTCTCTACCATTCTGCAACAGTTTGAAGTCTTTGATTTTCTTGCTTTCTGTAAATTGGGTATTGTAGTTATTGCTCTATAGCACACAATTTCACAAAAAGATAGTCAGGTTGAGGGAAGGAATAAATTGACCATGCCTAAAGTGTTTATTTCTTATAAACAGTATAAGCAGCTATCTATAGCAAGGCAGAATATAGTAGGAAATGCTTAATGAATTCAGATGAGTTCCGAAACATAAATTAAGTAGCCTAACCATCCATAGTAGCCATGTCATACCGGCCTCACTGTGAAATGGATATTTTATTGCCCCCTTTATGTCACGTTGTCAAGCAGAATGATATAATTATACCCTAGCTAGGATGAAGGATCTGTACTAGCAAAATTAGACTCTCTCTTCCAGTTCCAGCTTTAAAAGTTCATGGAGGCTGTAGCTGACTGTTCTGGAATGTGGTCCTTTTGGGTGTAATACTTCTGTTTGCTCCTCCAGTGTGCAGCTGCTGAAATGTGAACTCTGTCTCTTCCCTGAAGCCCTGACCTAAGGCTTGGCTCTATGCACATCATTAGGTGCTGAGGCACATGTTTGCCTAGGGTGGCAAAAGAGCTTCGGAGGGCTGACAGCTTTGTGTAGTCCAGGACCCCAGAAAGCCAGACTTGCTGCATCTCCTCTCAGTAGCAGAAGCTGAGTTGAGGCAAGGCAATTATCACTAGGAGGAGGGAGGCCAGTGTTACCCCAAGTAGAGTTGCTGACCTGCACCACTTGTGCTTCCAGCAGGGAGCAGAGCAAGAAGCCTGAGTCCTTAGGGCTTTTGGTCCCCCTTGCTATTAGCTCTTCTTTCTCCTGTCCTTCTTCCCTCACAGCAGGAGCTGTCAGTAACCAGCACCTCAGGCCTGGGAGGCAGAACTGAGTTCCCTGCAAATTCGTGCTTTACCCTGATCCATGTACTCGCTGCCCTGCATTTGCAAATCAGTCTGGTCCCACTGTAGCCTATTCTACTCCAGCTCTGAAGGTGTTGCTGTGGGAGGCAAAGCCAAGTCTACAGCAGGGAATACCATTTTCCTAACTGGTTTAAAAGATCACCAACTAGGGATGGAAGTATATCTAAGGTGGTACGTGTCAGCTTGCTCTGTGAGTTATGCTAGTTGAGAATAAGGTATGCTTGAAATTCCAATGACATGAGTAAACATTTGTTCCCATAGCTAGCAAACAAGCTGAAGCCCAAATCATCCAAACTGGGATATACGAAGCCAATAACTGTTGGTCTTAAAGGAGAGGTTTGCTCACCAGTTGTGAATTTGCTTATAAGACAATGCATAGGGAGATTTTCTGTTAAAAAAGGGCTGCTTAAATTTTATTTCTTTGTAAAATTATTTCAATCTTGCCTCTACTTTGCAAAGAGAGCATGTGGGGAAAACTCTGATCCATACCATCATTCTTGTATTTTTCCATAATACTGTACTGAACTAAAAAAAATAAAAAATAGTAAATTAAAGGAAGATTAGATTATTATTTTTTTTTAATTTTATGAAAAACCTGAAATTTAGAGCTTTCAAAATTTTTAAAATCAAACCTCAACATTAGATTTGTTAAAGCAACACGGGTCAATTTTTATCATACCAGTATGTAAAAACAATCTGGCTTATATTTTTCTGCATATTGTACCTCCATTAAAAATATAACCTTCATTTAAGAGCTGACAATGTCTTATATATGCATTACTTATGCCAGGGAGTTGAATTTCTGTTAGGATTTCTCCTTGCACAATTCCCAATGCTGGGGACTATCATTGGTTTTCCTCTTTCTTTGGAATGCACAAAAACGTCTGTCTTTGCAGACTAGGAGAATTAGTAGAAAGTACTTTTGCTCTAGATTGTGGTTATATTTGAAGAGAAGATGCTTTTTAACAGTTTGTTTGATGTGGAATCCAGGATATGTGGTAAAATATGGACATACCAGTAGAAGCTCATTTTCTTTGGATGCCCATAAAAACTGTCTGTCTTTGATTAGATGAATAATGTTACCATCATATTTTGATGTTCTTTAATTTTTTGCCCCAGCTGACGTTTCTTCAGGAATAGAAAGTTCTGTGACCAGACATTGTACAGTAGCAGTTTTATGTGCAGCTAGCTAAATTCTTATGCAGTGAGGAATAGCCGTTGTTTCTTTTAGTGGCATATACTAAATAATTGGGAAAAAAAATTAATAATTACTATTACCTTAAAAATTACTAAATAATTGTAAGAAAATATAACAACTAACACAGGAGAGACAGAATATTACCTCAATATGATAAACACTCTTTTGGAATATAGAAGCGCTTGGCCGTATGTTGGAAGTAAAATTCTGGCCCACCTCAACTGCCAGCACCAGTAAATGATGATCACTGTGTTTGAAGAAGTATTTAATATGTAACTGTGATGAAATGTGAAGCTAAGATATGTAAGTGAGGATCCTTTCTAGGATCGTGCCTGGCATGTGAACAATCCAGTGGTGAAAGTGGGAGGTGAGGAGTATGGAAGAAGAAATTCTGAGAAGAATCTGGAGAATACCTAAAGGTGTGGCAGTCCATGCATGACTTTTTCATGCAAGGTTTCCATTGGGATAGGATGAGCAGGAAGCCATACATTTTAAATAATAAAAGATTATAAACAGGAACTTACTGAAATAAGAACAAGAACTTCATATTCTGTTCAGTATCTTGGTTTTGCTCCTGTAAAAGTCAGTATGTGTGATCCAGCATATAATAAAGATGGAACCAGTGCCAAACAGCTGGAAAATGAAGACATGTGGTGTCACTTTGAGGAGTTACTTTCTCATGCAAAGGCAATGTTCTAGCTCGCTCCTGTGTGAGATGGCTGTTCCTCCTGGGCAGGGACATGAGATGGGAGCTGCTGTTTCTTCAAAAATCTGCTGAGCAGCTATGTCTTGCCTCTGTGTGAGGCAGTGGCTCCTGCTACTGTTAAAGTGCAACTGTTTGCAGAGACAGTGAAAGAATAACATTGGTAGTAAAGGATGGATCGTATGGCGTATTGACACGTGCTGCATTACAGAGAGGCACAGAGCTCCCTGCCCATTAGACAGCACTTGGGCTTCAGAGCACTATTTGCTTGTTTGTCAGGATGCAATTCTCAGTAGTAAATGAGTGGATGCTGAATTTATGTTACAAAGTGTGGGAATTGGGAACGATCTCCCTTGATGCTAGTAGTCTAAGCAGGCACTCTGGCTTCATTTGTTTTTTTAGTGAAGGTGTAATGATACATTGAGGTACCACACTAGGCAAAGCAAGACAAAGAAGTAATATTTCCTTGTTTAGCAAGCTGAGACTGTCTTCAGCTACATAATAGAGACTTTTCCCCTTTTCCTTCCCCAACCTCTGCTCTCTTGGCCATCAAAGTTACAGTGAAAGCAATTGCACATTTATTACTGCTCTGACCACTGTGCTGTTCTGTGGTGATTTGTACTACTCTGTCATCGTAATCTATTTTTCAACCTTGCTGCAGTATATGTATGTGAAAGGTACCTGGCATGCCTGACAGTGCAGGAGAAACCAAAGGTCTTGTGGTTTACAGGTGCACTTTTTATGGCTTCTGTATAGTGAGTTTGGTCCCTGTACTTAATCATCTGTGGCATCTTAAACCAGGAGTATTGGTGAGACATTCTTTTTTAATTTATTTTAAATGCCTTGAAGTTAATTTTAAAACCTTTTAACTTCTGTTTTAAATCACCATTAATCCGTCTTGATGCTAACATAAGTTGTTTAAGATAAAAGCATCAGTTTCAGACTGGTCACTGTTCGCAGTTCTTTGTTAATGCATCCAGATCTCTTAGTAAGCAGTACATTTTGCTAAAGACTACAGCTTTTCATAGAAAGGTGTGTATCTGAAGTGCTCATCAGAAGACACTAAAAAAAAAAAAAGAACTTTTTTTTTCTTAAAAAGTACTTATTGGAGAAAGTGGAAAAACAATAGTACAGTATTAATCATAAGTCAAATGCAGTTGCCTGACTAGTTATAAGACAGTCCTCTGAATGTGATTCTCTTTCTTGTGAAAAAGGGATTTTAGTTAATTGTACACAAGTAGTTCTAGGCAGATGTCTTAATGAAATCTGCAGTATTCACAACTAACATTAAAACAGTATGCTTGAACTGTTGTCCTGCTTTGAAGATGGTCAGCTGTTTTAAATGTCTCAAACTATCCTTTTTTCCTACATAAATTCGGTGTGTTGTGTTACATTAGCATTGGAAATGTCTTTGGAAATCTGTCAGAAAATAATTTGGTAGATTCCTTTTTTACAGTAGAGAAAAGGTTTTGATAAATGTACTTATGTACAAAATCAAGTGTATTTAAGTTACTAGTTACTTTGATGTAAATGATACTTTTCCTTATAGGGGTTCTTAAAGTACTCTATAAAGTAATTTCATCCCCTTTGGAAGGATTATTGGTGGTCTCCTGTTTATGCAAATATATTAAAAATTGGCTATGAGGCCAATTCTTTGTCAGTTGAAATACAGTTCTCTCAAGGAGATAATATATTGTGAGAATTTATTTGTAGCAAAAATAAACCCATTATCTGTTGTCAAAATTGTGCAGGCTTCTTTTGCTTAGCATATTTGCATTGTTTATAAGGACAAATTTAAGTGAATCAAATCCATGCATGGAAGAAAATGTTTCTCCAGAAGTCCCAAGCAGACCTTGACTGGAATAGGACTGATTTTATCCAAGAGAAAATGAACTAAATGAGATGGAGACTTTTTATAACCAGGTCTTTCTAATACCTGCTTTAAGGCATCAATCAGATTATCTTCTAAACCAAATAAACAACTGAGCAGAGCAGCACAATATACTTAAAAGTTCATTCAAATACATCCAAGAAAGGGAGATAAGTTATACCACCATACAAATATGATATAAACGTAAGCATAATATCACATCTCCTAATCACATCTCTGAATGTGGTGTTGAGTAAGACTATAGACAGTAGTTTGAAGACTGAACCAATATTCATTTGAATTTGTGTTGGTTTAAGTTACCTTGCTTATTCCACAGATATGTTTTAACATGCAGATTAGGAATGACTATTTTAGGAGAATGATGAATGTGTAAGTAACTAGCAAGTGGAAACTGTCCTTAGGTGCCACTGTCATGAGCACGTAAAAATATCTGGCTAGAAATAAAAGACCTGATTAGCTAACTCAAAACATCCACAGCTTCTTTTGAGAAAAGCACCATGATGTTCTTGGGAAATGAGAGAGGGTGATTCTTCGTGTTGGGAAAAATGAGTCAGGTCCATTCATTGAGGGAGAGCAAGAACTGCAATTTTCAGGCAGGTTGAGCACATTTTCAGTGCAATCAGGTCCTGCATCCAGATACACATGCAGAAATGTAGCTGCTATCTTTCCAGTGACTGAGGCAGCAGTGTTAATAGGTTCCAAGCACAGACAAGCACTATCTGTTTCCAGAAAAAAAAGCACAGTAATTGGAAACAATTAGAAGAGTGTACACTGAATACAAAATAAGTTGAATAGTTAAGGCTGCTTGTGCTGTTTGATCAGTTTAATATTGCTGTGAGACCTGGAGGGAGTATATTCAGCCCAGCAAAATTCTCCTTGGGTGCTTGCAAGTTAAAGCTACATTGCTTGACATCTTTAGTTTGCTCCCTCCTTCTGACCCTAAATGCAGCCAGGGGTATTAGAAAGGAGTAAATGTGGGGAGATTTGCAAGGCTTCTTTCCTGTTATCCCAGTGTGAATATGACTACATTAAAAGTGTGCTCAGCTTGCCTGAAACTTGCAGTTTCACTCTCCTCAGTGAAAAGACCTGGCTCATTTTTCTAGCAAATAACTTCCTTCCCTCTTGGCCCTGTTTTTCTCCAGGCATAGGATGGCTGAGCTACTGAGGTTACCTCTGTCCTGTGAGCAGAATCCAGTAAATCAACTGAACTTAAAGACATCCATTCCTTGGTCTCAGAGGGAAGCGCAGAGAAGACCTCCATTGATTTCAGTGTTAGGAATTTCAATTAACAGCATTTTAAGTCTGAAAATAGATCTAATTAGGAGACAAAAATTTAAAAGAAAACCTCTAGTTCTGTAAACAGTCATGCTTAATAAAGAAAAATTATTATGGAAAAGCTATATTTTGGAGTTACTCGACATTTTAGAGTACACTTCTTATTCAAACAGGCATACAGCACCGTTTCTAGACTTGTTTCTTTGTTGTGTATTTAGGTTTACACTTGTTTAGCTTAATAGGTTTTGGGTTGGGTTTTTTTGCTGTTTTGGATTGCACTGGATTTATATAGCTATTGGAAAGAGCTGGACTTTTTCCTAGTGTGTTTTTTCATTTCATTACAATCCTGGTAGCAGTTAAATGGCAATTTTAATCTGGAAAATGACTAGAAGTGGTTTCCTGGTCATTTATTAACTGTTTATAAACCACTCTATGATCACATCTTCTTTGTTATTCCTAACACATCTGTATCAAAGGCTACTTCTTTCCAGACTACTTTGTGGGAGTAGGGATAATTGAGACAGAAACCACACAGTATGAAAAAATAGTCTATTGTATGAGGCTTTTGAGGTTTTTGTTTCTTTTTTTAGTTATTTGCTGGAATGAAACTGTATGTTAAGAGTTTTCAGGATTGCCAGTAATACATAACATTCACTGAATTTGACAGTTATTGTCAATGAAACATTTTTTGGGACCAAAGGTGCGTAATAACCACTTCTCTATATAAGTTGAATAAGAGATTTAAAAAAAATAAATATGGCTTTCATAGTACAAAAGCCCAACTACCTTCTGTTTTAAACCATAATGGAGAATAACCAGAGAGAATTCAGTTGTCATCAGGTAAACATAAAGCAAAAAACTTGTTTCCTAATGACATGGTTTTCAGAAGGCAGCTTGCTACTCAGACCAGTGGTGGCAGGAAAAACTGGTATGAGAGTATCTGTGCATTTGTGACAGAGCACGTTCTAGTCTGATACGTAAGGAGAACGTTGAGTAACATTTCTTTTACCTTAGGACTCTCTCTGCTCTTCAGCAGGCACTTCTGGTGATGGGTGAATAATTGAGTGTAATTATTTTGGGAATCTCTGTCTGGAGGTTAGACTGCACCTGTCATCTCTTCTCTGTAACTCATTTTCCTGTTCCTTTCTATTCTTATCTTACATTATTTTGAGCTGCTACAGTATTGCTTGCTTGTGATATACTCAGTATGGCTGCTACATATAGAACAGTGTGCCAAATCTCAACCAAATTAATTTATTTGGACATCTACCATGAATTTTGGGGGAGAGAAGTCTTGAGGCTTAACAAGGAATGGTATTCTGTCTCCCTGATACTTGGAAATTATTTCAGAACAATTTTAATTAAATAAGAAAGCTTTGCTGGAACATCTTATCTTTGTCTACAAACTCCTTTGGTTTTGATACATTCCAAGAACTGAAGTTAATTGTTTCTCTGTTAAGCCTGTTCAGTTCTATGTTTGTGTTTTCACTTATAAAGTGAATTTAAAGCATCTATATATTTATAAGCTATGTTACCATGGCCTTCAGCAAGCATTGCAGTTGATTAAAAGATTGGACAGAGCAGGTTTATCTGGCTCCAGTTAATCAACATCCAGAGGTTATGAACCTCAGTTTATTAGGGCCATATTAATGATGTGATTAATGGTATTGTACTTCTTCCTTCTAGTTTTGCTGTGGAGGTTGACTTTCATAGCAACAGGTCATCATCAGGGAGTATTCTGGGGTAACATCTATTAATGATTCCCGTCTTAAGGCTGGAAACTCTGAATCCTATTGGAGATTCACACTTAGCAGTTAGAATCAAGCCCTTACTAGAAAACACATTATTAGAAAGGGTAAAGTGGATGGGGCATAAGTTTCATTTTGCTAAAAGAGCAAAACTGAAGTGTGTCTGTCTCTCCTCTCTATATTTCTTTTTTGCGGATGGGTTTTTTTTTCCCTACTTTTGCTTTCAAAGATGCAAACAGTGTTTGTCTATATCTGGGACTACCACATCCATAAACCCACTCTTTTAGAATAAAAAATATTGAGTCAGTGTCCGTTGTGCAACAGAATGTGTTTATACAGAGGAAATGTACATGTGTGACAGGATGCCCTTAGGAGACAGTAGTTTATTGCTTTGGAAATCTGCCTTGTAAGACACTTGGAGAAGCCATCCTTGTGCCTTAAGTAGGATCAAATTGTCATTTCTATTTTGGAGATCATCAACAATGGGAAACCTATAGTTTCCCTTGTCAACCTTTTCCAGTGCTTCATTATAATTCTCAATGGAGTGGTTTTCCTAAAATCTCTCCTGAATCTTTCTGATTGGCATGTGAACCCATTACTACTTGTTCTGTCTATCACTGGCATGGAGAACAGATTATTTTCTTCCTTTTTTTCCTATTTTGTGGCTCGGGTTTTCCAGCTCTGATAGTTCTTGTTGCTCCTTTTTTGAACGTCTTCTGGTTGTTCACATCTTCGTTGAATATTCAAAGCTATTGTGCAGTGTTTATGCTTGTCATTCATATATTGGAAATAGCCCCCAGGTGACACCCTCCCCCCTTTTTTAATTTTTTTTTAAACAGAACTGTTACTAACTAGCTTTTCCTTATCTTTGTCATTGTGTAATTGTTGTTTCTCCAGCTTGTTAAAACCTATTTGAATCCTTCTCCAGTCCTCCAACATACCTGCAATCACTCTTACTGTCAGAAATATTTTCTTCTATTATCTAGGCTGAAAAAGACTGGACTCTGGACAGACCCTTGGAAGCACCACTCAATTCATCTTTCTATTTGACAGCGAAACATTGGATCTCCATGGGTAGAGTTATCTAAATTGTGTTTTCAGATTTCATCGTGACTTACTGAAGTCATATTGTATGACAATTACTCCTCTTCTACTAAACAGGCCTATTAGCCATACACAGGAAGAAATTGGATTGTTCTGTCTGTTTGTTCTTAACAAATCTGTATCGATTGCTGCTTATGTCTGTGTTATACAGCTGCGCACAGTGGTTTGCTTTATACAGAAATGTTCTTGAATGTGAAGCTCAGCTTGAGTCATCTGTGGTTTCTCAGCTCCTTTTTCCTTCTCTTCTAAGCATGGGCAATATGCTCGTCCTTTCACCCGACTGCCATGAGATACCACTGAGCTGCTATTGGTTCTCATGTTGATTCAACTACTTTTTTTATACGTCTGATATTTTTCAGGTCAAGTAAATTTGAAAAATGTAGTTAATAATCTCTGTTCGCTGTTGAGCTCTGACTGTTGTTGCTATTAATTCTGCTCAACACCAGTAGATCTCCTTCATGAAGACTAATGCAAAAAGTCATTAAACCCCCTGACTTGGTCTGCATCATCTCTATGTTCTCTGTGAATAGTTAGCTAATGTAATCTTTCTAGATGTAAAGGATAATATCTGCTTTGTTTATTTGTTTACAGCTTACTGCATAGATACTTTGTTGTGTTCAATAGCTTGCATAGTTCCCTTCTTGTGGCTGCTGAATTTGGAATTGTATAGAGATCTCTGGAGAGGAATGTTACTCTTTTCCCGAAAGCATGTGCAGGAGGGACACGTTTCTGGAAGGAAGACTGTGGCAGCTAGATTTTGAAATAGAACAAATGAGGAGAGTGAGAGACCTAAGGGACAGGCAGGTAACAGGCACACAGGGTCCGGAGCGGCCTGGTGTATTTATACACCTAGAAAGGGCATAGTGGCTGCTGGATTAGAAGAAGACTGAAGAGGAAAAAGTTAGTCTGGAAGGATGTGGTAGGGAGAAAGGAGCTTAATTTTCAAAGCTTTTTGTATCTTTCTTACTTGACCAGTCTGAAACTTTCCTATTTAAAAAAAATTACATTGTTCTGCTTCATGTTTAGATATTGCAAACACTTTGGTGTTTTGGAGCACTCACTTTAAGGGCAGGTTATGGGCAGATACACTTTAGAAGCGTGCCTGACCTGGTCTCTGCTCAGCTGTGATCATAGGGTTCCTTTGTTTCTTATGGTCGTGTTTTCTGTCTTGACCTTTTCACTTGTGCTCCAGCTGTTTGTGCCATTCTTTTATGCTCTTCTTTAGTGGTCTGACCTAGTTGGTAAGCTTCTTTCCTGTGTTTGAGGTCAATGAGGAAGTCATGATTTAGCAAGGCCAATCTTAGAACATTTCTGTCCTTTTACATAGAGATGGGCAGAATTTGTGTCCTCAGATATTAGTTTTTTCCTGTGCTGCCAACTCTATTTTACTATATTTTGTGCATTGAGAATAGCAGTAATGCTTGGTTTCAAGGATGAAAGGTCAGATGCGTCCATAGGGTTCAGTCCAAATGTTCTCCAGGATGGAGTACTTGCTCTTAAACTCATGGCTTCTGGTTGTAACATTGCCTGGTCTTCAGATGATGCTAGCAACCAGATTCTTCCCTGCGCAATGGCCAGGTTTTTCTTTACTACTGGCTTCTGTTCTGTCTAGCTGTACAAGTTGTGCATTATAATGGCCTATGTATCCTTTGACATCCTCCCGATCACAGATGTATCTCTGACCATATCCTTTAGCTTTCCTTCTTGCTTCCTAAAGTTTTGTACAGGTAAGCATCATGGAATCAGACATCTCCTTCCCAGCTTTCACAGCAACACAAGTGTTGGTGTCTCTTCTTTCAAGTACAGTTCAGGACCATGGCCCAGGTATTCAGATTCCTAACTTGGCATGGCTCACAGCTGCAAGTTGACGCAGAACAAACAGATGGCTATGATGGCACTGTTTGTCTTCATTGGTATTCTGTATATTTTCCCTGTTTATTGACTGTTCATATATCCCTTCAGGAATTTCTTCCATTTGTTACTCAAATATGTGAGTGTTCCCATGCTATGGAAAGTATTAATAAATTAGTGTTATTTGCAAACTAACAAATTTCCCATCTTATCCATCTCCAAACACACAACCCTTTTAAAGTGAACCCTACCCATTTGTATTTTCAAGAAGAAAGAAATGGGAATAGAAGATAAGATCTGACTGTATCAGTGAAGAAGAACATAGACGACTTCTATATAAAAAATAAGTATAATTAGACTATTATGTTCTGAATGTTCATGTATAATCCATGCTAGGCATAGAAGAACATATGTAGACCTAGAACTGGATTTATGTGATATGGAACTTTACCTCAATTATTACAAGACCTTCGAGTGACACTTAAAAGGCTTTTACTGTGCAGACTCTTTCCTTGTTGAAAATAGGTTGGCCTCACTGTTGTGAAGTGTGAGATTATTTGGTAAATTACAAAGGATTTAGAGAGTACTTAATCTGAGACAAATTTGGGAAAATAAGATAAAATATTCTACTCCTGTGATGTTTAAAAAAAACCCTTTTATTAGTAGTGTAACTCGTTGCAGGAAGGTATCGAAGCAGGGTTCAAAAGTGTGTGACGTAGGAATAATGGGAACATTTCCATTGAATGAATTCCTTTTCTAATGTAAAGACACAAGTAAAACATATATTTACAATGTATAGGTTTCTTGTGTCAGTCTCTGAATGTCTGATCCTATCTCATGTCCAGGACAGAATATTTAGGTAGGTGACTCTTAGTTGTCATTTGGAATGAAAGTCTGTATATTTTGGTTGATATTTCCACAAATGTGTGGAGGAATTGGATATTACAGAAGTTTTGTCCCAATCTAAAATTTTACGCAAATATGATTTTCTGGCTGTTTTCTTTCTTTCATAAAAGATAGTGGCTCATATGAAATCCAAAGAAAGAAATTAGCAGGAGTGAACAGAAGTCAGCAAAGCAGAACGTTTACATGGTACATTTTTATGTGGCTATGAAAATGATGGATTTCAGGGATTATTTTCTTTAGTATAGGAATGGTACTAATTGTAGTTTGCCATCAGTGTTAAACTAGGATTTTGAATTTAGCCTGTGGCAGTATAACAAGAACTTATGCCAACTTGTGGCACTGTGCAGCTGCTGGAAACCCCTGCTCTAGCAAGAGCCTTGAAAATGTCTGAGTGCGGAGCTTCAACGCTGTCAATCTTTGAAAAACATTGGAGCAGATTCTACTATAATGTGTGCCAGTATAAACCTAGAATTACTTCTGTGATGATTGTTGAACAGTTTTCATCAATGCAAGGGAAATAGTTGTTATAGTTATTTTGTTCATTGAAACATGCATGAATATTTGGGGAAGAGGAGGACTGAAAAGGCTAAGCTGCCCAATTAGCATCAGCCGGCCTGGCATAATCTCTTTGCATTGGGGCTGTATCTGTCTCTGAGTGACAGTAACCAGGGACTGTAGTAAAGCAGAGGATACAACTACGCCAAAATAAGAGGGTCTTTGCTTATGTTGGTAGATGCAGAAATTGTGCAACACCTGCACTGCCTTTGTTGTTTTTCAAAAGCACCAAAGTAAACTAAGAAACAAGACTAACTAAAAATAATTTTTTTTTTTTTAACTGGAGCTTCACGCTATGAATTGCTTAAGAAACATTTTCAAAGTCCATTCTAGGCCACTATAATTCAATTTTCCATTACATTGTTAGGAAAATGAAGTAATAACAAGGATTAATAGTCTAAGGAGATTTTAAGGGTGTGCTTGGGGTTACTTCTACTTTTATCATTGGTGAATTTAACCCTGAAAATTATTTTCAGGGCACACAAAACGTGTGTTTTGTAGTTATGAATAGTTTGGCCTTATAATGTACTCGCTGTTAAAACTTCAGGAATTAAACCCGCAACAGCCACGTTTCTTCCTTCTACCTCTGAATAATGAAGAGGCTAGATATGGCTTTTAGGTGGGGCATACATTTCTCTGCCACCTTCAGAGCTTTGTAAATGGGAGGGATGCAGAACTTTATTCCAGTGAAGAGTTACTGGTTCTTCCCTGGCCAGTAACTAATGGGATTTCTGTCACTGAAAAAAAAAGCTGAGAAAATACATGCTCTGGATTCAGTTCTTTGTCCTGTCCAGGTGAAAGAGAACAGTTGATTCTTGCTATGCAGTCTTATGGTTTGCAGGCACTACTTGTGAGTGTGTCGGTGGCATTCTGTGATTTAGCTTGCAATTTCAGCAAATTTGATTCAAGGAGACTTTGTCATTTGAGCTTTAGTGAGTACCAAACCTGGACTTTAGATTTTTTTTTTTATAGGAGAATTCCTTACTTTCAGCCTGGATTTTTTTGAACTGCCAATTCTCAGGCATTCTTACAGACTCTTCTGAGAGTCCCAAGTACTCTACGTTTCTCATGACTATGTTCTGCAAAGGTGTCTAGTGTGATTTTTTTTTTTGTTTGCCTTGATATTAAGGCTACCCTATTCTGCCTCTGCTGCAGCATGTTATAAATTGCTTTCATATAACCTGTGTTTCCCACTGAGTTGCAGATACTTAAGATTCAAGAATAGCTCTGCAGAGATGAAGCTTTCCAAAGATTTTTTATTTCTATTAAAGCTTACAATGTTAATATTTTTAATAAGGCTTTCCAACTTATGTTACAGAAGGTATACTTTCCTGAGTAGATGAGGCATGTTATCTCTCTGTGGGAATCCTTCTTGTGTCATAGCCAAAAAAGGCAGTTTAAAATCTTCTATTTGGATTTCATTACATTAGGCAGAACCTTGCAGTGCAAAAACCCAGATGTTTTAATGCATTAAAAAAATACTCTGTTGCATACACCTAGCCAAATTAATTATTTGGTAAAATGTTTGTGGTGAAGCAGCAGTTAATAGAAGAGTGGCAGATGTCATACATAGAAGTGTCCATTTCGCTGTGGTGCTTTATGGTCTGTTGTGACAGCTAAATGAAGCAGCGCAACAGCTGTCAGCATGTTAATGTTTTGGATTAAATAAACACACTTGGAAGAACTTTCCTCTGATTTTTAAGATGTAATGACTTTGAAGGCAGTCATGCTTCTTTGCAGATGAAATTGGAAGTGTTTTGTAAGTGATGCCCAGACAAAATGGGGAATAGCATTGGACAGTTAGGTAGACCAGGGTGCTTTAGTTTCTTTGGAGCTGTGTAACGCCAAACCTCAGCCAGGCTTATAAACTCCTACTCAGTCTAAACACCAGAAAGAGGAGATTTAAAGAAGAGTTGTAGTGAGGTAGAAACTCTTCTTCCTTTGCTCTGTAGTCTTTAATAGGTATAGAGAAATAAGCATTAAAAAAAGAACCTCTTAACTTGTGAAAAGTGAGGAAACAATTCAAAAAAGCTGGACGCATGTAAATGTAAAACTAATATAGCTTCCATCTGTTGCTGTTAATTTAAATCCAGAATACTCTGAGTTGAATGAATGATAAATTTAAAATATTTCTGGTTTGGTTTTCTGTTGGTTAGTGGTTGGTTAGCTGATTCTCCAAGAAATCTTCTGTTGTGCCTGAGGATTTTCTTGATTGCCTTTCTGACCTCAACTATTTTGGAGTCGCCCTGCCTGATGTACATATAACATATGAGCAGATTCTGCTGTATGTAGCTGTTGATTTTTAAATGGCTGGGATGCTTATCCATTTCATAGGCTCTCGGGGGATAGTAAAATATGTATCTTTCAGATGGAATGGTGCAGCTTCGACAGGGCTAGAAAACTGCCTGTACAGGTTCCCTGTAGGATTCTTGGTTCTCTGTGGGCTGCTTATTTCGGAAGAGTGTAAGGCAGCCTGATGAACCCTCCTCATCTGCAGGCAGCTGAAATGTCAACAGGAGTGGCGTGGTAAACATACATTAGTATGAAGTTTAGTAATCCAGTATTCAGGGGTGTCATGCTTCCTAAAAGTGATTCAGAGTGTGTTATCTTCTTCTGTTATATTAAGAATAGAGTCAGATCAACACTTCAACTAAATAGCTAGATAACAGGGTGGGCTTTTTGGTGATGTTTGGTTTGTGGGGTTTTTCTGTTTTACATTTTCTTAGCAAGTTTGGACATTCACAGCCATAAGTTAAGTTGGTAAAACATATAAAGGACTAGAATATCTAAAAATCAGATCCTTAATCTGTTGCTATTACTGTGAAGACTTTTGAACCGTTTTTGATGCCCTAATAGAATAACAAGTACATGACCATTAGCTACTTTTAGGCTTGAAAGCAACTCAATTATCACAGTAATTTTTCAGTAGCTTCTCTTTCATGTTCACCCTTAAATTCCGGTGTAAGCAGGAGCCTGGCAAGTAGATTTTTTTAAATTTATGGTTTTGAAACCTCCAAAAAGATGTTGCTTACAGCTGCTTTTTTCAACTCAATAAGCAGATTTTTCCCCTGGAAAAGACTTTGTTGCCCTTACTTTTCACCCATCTGACAAATAAATGAGCTTTAATTACTGGCTTGTAGGGATTGAGTCTCTTTCAGGTTTTTATTTCTAATTTGAAATTGGGTAAATAAAAGAAATGTAATCTCTATGTCAATATAAGGCAAAGGAAGATTAGAAAGTAAGGCCCTACTTCTGTAGCTTTGCAACAATGCAATAAAAAGTGGAATAATGAACTGTAAATTTATCTAATTACATAAATAATGCATTTGTGTAATTGTCTAGTAGGGGTGTGCTAATGAATCAATTATTTTTAATTGTAGGATGCTTGATTGTTTCAGAAATATAATTGATTGTAATCAAGAATCAATTAAATGTTGGTAGTAATTGTATTTATCAAATTTAACGTATTATTATAGTTTAGAATTTTTTTTGAAAAAGGAGGTATTAGAGTACTATGCTTGTGTTATGTGTTCATACCATTGGACTGATGAGGTGGCATTTACTATATTAGTGCGTGATAAAAAAAGAAGCATTTATTTTCTTCTCTTCTTTGTTTTGGATCTCATCTGATCAGTGAGAATAAAGAAAGGTTTAGACTCGCTCAGTATTCATAACTCTTTGCTTGCTTTATGAGGCAGGTTTTGATAGAAACCAGGTGCTCCCATCTGAGACTCTTTCAAAGGTGTGAAAAGTGTGGTCCTGACCACTTCATAAAAATAGTGCTCTGCACTGCAGGATAGTGGTGTACCAGGAGTTCATACAAGCTTGCCTTCCCCAAATGCCCTGGCATGCAGGCAGCCCTAAATACACTTTATTTTCTGAACTATTTCTGGATTACAGTGTGCCATGTGGAATTGTTAGTTTAACTCAAACTAGTAATTGTTCTTCTTGCAAATAAAACTTTAATAATTTTAATTCTAAAGAACTTCATGAACAAGTACACAAGTTATAAGGTTAGAGGATTATAGATGATGAAATAATTCAAAAGTTGACAAACTTTTGTACAAGAAAATAGATGCTTGTCTCTCTGCAGTATTTCTGTGTGATGAGCAGATTTCACATTCTTAAGAAAGATTTTTTTTTTCTAATGGATTTTGAGAATTTGGCTTACAGAAAAGCCCTTCAGTTTGCCTTTCAATGACAGTGCTGGCCATACAAATAATAAGTGAAGCCAATACGACTCCATATGGATCGTGAACCAACCAGGTAAAAGAAGAGAGCTTTGTTTTAACCTCTTTTTGGTGTTGTATGCAGATGTTTTGGTAATGCTGAAAACTTTTAAGCCTTTATGGAAAGGGCTAGGTTTGAGCCTTATATTGTGGATGGGAGAGTGGATTATCTGCTAACTGCATAGACCATATGTACAGTTCACATTTCCGTAGGTTTGTGTGCCCTGATGAATGTATTTGACCAGTTTACGTGCCAGGGGAAACTGAAATCTGCTCTAAAAGGTAGGTAAAGCACAGAGTTCCCCACTAAGGGAAGCTGTTTAAGGACCTGTGATCTACTACTATAGTTCCATAAGAAGCAGCATTTTTTGGCAAGTGTGCAAAATATGTAGATAGTAAATATAGAGAGTGCCATCTACTGACATGTAAAGGGAGAATATATATGTAGCATTGTCCACAAATGTGCCAACTCAATAAAGTTGTTGTGCTCCAAATGGCTTCCTGACTGTAAATGCAAGTGTGAGCTTTTTCTGGATTTGCCTTTTCCTCATAGTGCTGCAAAGGGATCTGTCAAGCTGCCTGATGTCATCTTGGCATTTCTAAAAACCTCTCTGTGTAACCAAAAGCCTAAAATGGGAAGGAGATTTTGTTAATTGTTACTTTTAATTCAGATTGGGAAGAATCTAAACGGGTGGTTTTCTGAAGCTTTTTGGCCTGGTGTCATTAGAAACCTGGCATAACCTGTGCCTTGTCCTTAGGTCTTCTCCTGGATGGGATGTGGATGAGCTGAAGAAAAAGTGGGAAGTTGGGTGACCTCACAATTTTTTTTAAATTTTTCTCAGGAAATTGAGTGTTGAATTCTCATTTTACTACAGAAGAGTGCTCTATCAGAAAATATCTATCACTATAAATTGCTCCTTACTTTCATAAAAATAATTTATCAGAATTACTTGCTTTCCTGCTTGTGAGGGCTAATTATTTGAGCAGTGAGTTTCTGAATTTGAAGATGAAGAGACTAATTGAACTTTTTTTTTTCCTTCCCCTCTTTCTTTCTAGCATTGTTTTCTGAACATAAAGGGGGTGTGTGGAAACAGAACTTAGTTAAAGGAAGATGGAATTTTAGGGTTCTCCTCCTCCAAAAACACCAGCTTACTGCTCAGAAAAGGTTATAAAGACAAATCAGATGTTAGGTAATATTAGACTAGGAGTGAAGAGCAAAACAAAGAACCTCATTATTCCTCTGTATAAATCTGTGGTGCATCATATCTGGGGTGCTGCATGTAGCTTTGGTTTCCCTGCTTCTAAAGAAATGTTATATAAACTAAAGAAAGGTAACAAAGATGATCAGGAGTTAAGGAGCTGCTACTGCTCTTGAGAGGGTCCTACATAAAACACAGAAGGGAGGAAATGGTTACTTTCCACTACTCGTGCTAGAAGAGCTGAGAGAAGTCCAAATTAAAAATAAAAAAAAAATAAAGTTACTGTGCACAGATGAAATTGTGGAACTTGGTGCCATAGGATGATCTGAATGCCAAAATAATGAGATTAATGAAGAATTCATGAGTAATACTTTTGGCTGTTAAAAGTTACCACAGTTGCAACCTTTGACTCTGAAAGCCTTTCCCTTCTAACTTGGGTCAATCGCTACTGCACGTCCAGGAAGGATCACCTTATTCTCATCCTATTTCTTATATTTTCCTCTAATTATGGCCTACTGGGTCTAGCAGGAAATAGATTATTAAACCAGGTCAGTTTTTAGTCAAACCTAAAGCAACAGGAGCCAGAAGATAGGACCTTGTCTCTTACCCTGTGTCTGCAGAGTCACGCTCTATTTTGTCTGCTTCATTTATGGCCCAAAGAACTGAATAATTTTTGCACAGGTGCCACTGGGTGTCATTTGGGTTGACTGGCAGGCAGTCAGGTTATCCCTCAGTAAGGGAGGGAGCTGTGATTCTTGAGTCAAGATTCCTGACTCTGCTTTGTAATGTAGGTGCCTAAAATAACTAAGGACTGCGGTGCCAAACTTTCAGACTCCCAAGGCATTTATTGGCTCTATCCCTTAATTATAAACCAAAGACAATATTCTTCAGTTCATCTGTAAGTATCTCTTGAGGCTATTTAGAGAATTTCTTCTGGCTTTTCAAACTCAAGTGAACTATTTTGGTTATAAGGTGACAAATGTGGTTAATCCTGTGAACGTGTTTGTATGTAAGTATGCTACATCATGTCTGTTGGATGTTTCAAGGAAAAAATAATGTACAAATATTGCAGGCTTCTGTAATTGGACCTCCTCTAGGTGTCCTCAGTTTCCTCCCAGGTACCTGCCTCCCTTTCAGACATGGTACACCAGCTCTCACAGTTCCATAAAAGTTTTGGTCATAATTTTTATAATTTTAACCCTATAATTTGCCTTGCATTGAATGTCACCGTTGGCCCACAGCAACAAATAGCCTTTAGAGCATTAAATAAATCTTTTCTTCTGCCTCCTTTGTTACTTACTTTCCTTCAATAATTCTTTACCATTAAGGTGATGCCAAAGGACCCTGGTTGAGGAGCAATATATGTGTGCTGTCTTCAAGTATACCAAGAAAAAAAGGTGGCAAACAGAAAAAAATCTTTGTTCCAGTTGGTTAACAAAGCTAGCAATCATGCCAGCTTCCTAAATCGGTTGCCAGTTATGTTCTGTAGTCTCTTTACTTCCTGTAATATAAAAATGCTTGTTGCTAACCTTGTTGATAGGGTTCCTCCTGTGTTTTAACACAAACATTTAATTTCTGGGATCATTCTTTTGAGTTTTCATCCTGTTTGCTTACAAGCTGGTGTCAGGATGTCTGTTGAGGATGGTTTTACTGTCTGGAAGGCTGATAATGACCTGATGCAGCCGAGTTGTGTGAGCTCTTGAGCTGAGACACAAGCAAGATGGGAGTGTTGCACCAATATCCTTTTGGGTTTTTTGTTTAAGTGACAGTGCATGTCTAGTGTGAAGAGATGTTCTTAAGCAAAGTTAATTCGGTGTGATTGAAATAATTTGCTTGGGAATGGCAGTTGGATTAGAAATCTCAGCCCTTGCAGTGCTACAGTGCTGTACACCACTAGTCCAGGAGGTCACACTTTGGCAAACACAGTGCTCATGCATTTCTTTCAGTGATAATACTGTCAACTCCAATTTACAGCAGTCTGGTTTAACGCAGAGCTTACCAATAATTTGTAGTGATCAGAAGATCAATGAGATTTAGTGTTTGCATTCTGAATGAAAAAGTAAGGGTTAGGTGGCCTCCCAGGGGCTCCTTTCTTGTCTTTGGCTGCGACAGCTCAGAGTCCTCAAAGGTGAAGCTGTAATTCATTGATGTAATTTTAATTTTAGGATGTAAAAAACCCAAACACTTGGTGTTTTTAAAGTCAGCAACTCATGAAAGTAAAATCAGGGTGCTGTTTCAGTGGTGGAATTTTATCCTCGTGTTTTTACAAATGTAAGCGGACCCTGGTGAATGGCCTCTGTTGTTAGCAGCAGCGTGCTCTGACACAGTGGTGTGGTTCTGTAGCAAGCTCTCTTGAGGGCTTTCTTTCCCCCATGGGGTGACCTCTTTCCTGTCTCATTGAGATAAATTTTCCAAGATTCTTGACCTAATCTGATGGAGGTGGAAACTGAATGGCAGTTTTAAAATCAGTAGTCTCCACGTGAGTGCTGCGTCTGGCACATATTGTGCCTTTAAAAATGAAATAAATAAACATCCTCCCTGCACCCAAAACCCAGCCATGGCTTTAGCATCTTTTGACATAGAGGCATTTCATGCAACCTGTTGAATTAAAGGGATTTTTTTTCCCTTCCCATATCTAATTTTTAAGTATACAACACTGAACTTGTCAAAAAAAGCTTATTCAAAGCAGCAAGGCATTAAGAATAAATTGCTGAGAGCTTCAGTGAGAAATGTGTCATGTGAAATCATGGAGGAAAAAGAGCCAGCAGCTCTTACTGTGTTACTAGGAGAAAAAGCCATTCACAATGAAACACAAGGATAAGACAGAAGAAAACATACTTTACCTCTCCTAAGCTCTAGAGTTCCATTTTTTTTCTTCTTTCTTTTATTTTTTTTTAATAAACCTGAAATCTGTTCTTTTATGTTGTCATCTACTGCAGTCCTCTCAGAGGGAAATCATTGAGATCTGAGATTGCACACTTGATATAAAGCCACTTCTGATTTAGAGGGGAAGACGACGACTACTGGAGAGAAAGTAAGAGTTTTCCTGACAAGAAATGTAAATTATCTCTGATACTTGTTGCTAGTTGTTGTCCTGTAGATTCATCAGTGTATACAAAATTCTTCCACTAAATTACAAGGTCAATCTAGATTTTGACATATTTGAGAATATTTATTATGTTTATCTTACTTGCATATCAAATATGTATGTTATGTAATGTATGTGTTTTTAAAAGAAATCATACATCAACTGCAATTTGTGGGGTGTGTGTGATACAAAGACATTCTTATCCTTAAGCTTTTGTACTCAAGGGTAGTTAAGAAAGCCAAAACATCTTCACAGTTAAAATTAGCAAATTTCTAAGATTTAGGGGATTGTCAAGAATTGACAAGTGACACTAGGTACAGAATAGTTACAGTAAATTTGGTAGGTTATTGCTCAGAATCCAGTATCTCCTAAAGTCTAACAAGTACTGGCTCTGGATATGTGGATTTTATTAATATTCCTGAACTGAGTCTTATAGGCATGAGTTATTTGAGGTGGCATTGCCTTTTTTTTTCCCTTGCTACTTAATACCTATTCAGGAAAAACTATTCAGATTCTGCTCTCACTGCTGGAGAAAGCTGGCACGTTAATCCACTTTGCTTACTTTGCAGTTATTTAAATTTATTGTTTTGGGAAGGATTTTTTTCAGAACCTTGGCCTCAAATTACTAAAACTGCACCTCTAGAGGAGCTTTTATCATTGTTTCATCTGTATAGGAAGTGATATTATAAAGGATTCTTCTGCTTCCACCTTGCATTTTAAGATTCAGGTAGGCGATGGCCTGAGCAGAGCAGGATTGTCTCAGACAGCATGGCCAGGACACATTGCTTGCCTATTGAGGGCTCTCTGTGTTCAGGATTTCTCAGTCTTTTCCTATCCCTGCCATTTGTTGTGCTGACTGTTTTCAAGTGCATAACTGCTCCCAGTAGCCTGTAATTGCAAGGTCAGTCTAAGGTGAAGCTGTGCCTTGTTTAGGGCAAGACAAGAACAGTCTGTTTAGGCCATATGTTGTTGCCTTGTCCTTTTCTTGAAACCTTTGGGTAGCTCAGCATGTTACATACAATGATTAGGAGCACGAAAATCTTTCAGAGCACATGACTGGGGCCAGCTTAGCTTCAGGATAATTGGCAGCTTTGTGGAGTCTGTGCTTGAGTTTTAGATGGACATAGTAAGAAAGCTATTCTGGCCTGATATTTGATTTCGAGGGTCAACTACTCCATATTCCATGATTTTTTTTTCTCCTGTCTTCTGCACTTTTAATGCAGAGAATGAAACACACCAGGTATTTATTTTTCCCATTTGTTTACAAAAGCATCACTTATCCCAATTCCTTAGACTTGACTGCTCGTTGTTAGCAAACAGCTTCTGGCTGGAGGAAACTTCTTATGAAAAATATTATTGCTTTTAGTTTTTTTGTTATGAATTGAGACTTTCTTTGCCATGAATGCAAAAAAGGGTGGGTCAAGCTATGTAAGATGCTGCTTTGAGAAGCAGCATGCTTCCGGCCTTCCATTGATGTTCAGTCTAGATGATCACTTCAGCTATTAATTTGGTTAGAAACACTTAGGGACAGGGATCTATTATTTCCTTGCCGAAAAAAAGCACAGGCTAAAGCTTTGTTTTAAAACCGATTATGGTTGCTAAGTAACAGTCTTCCCTAAATGAAGTGTCTTCCTCAATGACTAATCCCAAAGTCTTAAAAAGTGAGGAATTAAAGACATGATAGATCTTACTCTGTCCATGTGATTAACAGACATTTGGATTTAAACCTTGGTCACACTCTTGTCGATGGAGAAAGCTTCCATGGACTCAGTGGCATTGAGTATTTGTCTGCTGATTCTCATCCAGAGTAGAGAAATTTGTAGTTTAATATACCTGTTTGGCAAATTCTGTTCCTTTTAATGGACTAATTACTAGAATTTTCCACATTTCCTCCACCTTCTCATATCTGCAGTGTTTTTTTGTTTTGTTCTGTTTTTGAAACAGATGAAGTACTTAAATACGAGAATGAAATTGGATATTGTCATTAAATAAAAAGGAGAATGTTTCAGGCTCAGTTAATGATGGCTGTTCCCATCAGTGCACATGTTCTGCTCCCCAGTGGGTTATGTTAGTTACATGAGTGTAACGCAGCTCTGCTTTTTCTCGCAGCACTCACAAAAGGATGGGAAAGCAGATTTAGGCTTTAGGTTGAGTACTAGAAGCACATCCTTCTGCTTCACAGCTGGTGCTTAATACGGTAAGTCACAGCACTTCTTGGCCAAGTCAATAAATCTCTTGCACTGCAGAGCTGGCCAGGGTAACATTGTCCAAGTTGAACAGGAGTGGATGTAGAGCAGGCGCATCAGCGTGGCTCCACACCTCAGCTACTCTGCTCAGCTGGAGGAGGTTCATTAGCTCCAGTGAAGTGCTGCAGTAACACGTTTAGACCAGAGTTAGTTCACCTGTGTGATGCTGTGCTGAACAGAGTAAGTAAATGAGCATGGTCAGGCACTTGCTTGGTTGTTTAAGCACTTTCCACCCACACTGTAGAAATGTCCTCCAGTAATTTTATTGGTTAACTTCTTGATTATGTCATATGGTTTCTATCTATTTCTTTCTCATTTGAAGGTCTCAAAGCTGTTGACAGCTTACAGAAGTTGGTAGATATTATTGCACTTGAAACTACCTTTATGTTTTTCTGGAAAAGTTTGGGGAGATGATTAGCCCTTGCAAACTGACAGAATGGGAATTTCTCTAAAGTATGTAGAAAGCCAGTTTCTCAAGTCTCTCAACATGGTTAAATTTCTTCTGTGGTTTTCAAATGTAACTGTAAGAACATTACTGATGCTGGTATACACAAGATGATTTTTTTTGTGTCTTTGCAATTAACCAGACAATACGGCAAAGTTAATATTCTAAGCATACAGTTTCCCAACCACTTGGCTATTTAGGCATCTGGGCCCAGTCCACTGAGGTGTTTTTTTGCCTTTGACATTCAGCGTTCGTGTTTGGCCTACATACGCTGTCCATCATGTCCTCTCTGTGTCATGCTTTTAGAGGTGCTCAGCTCTTTGGCACTCTTGCTTGAA
>NW_010173639.1:0-7082 GCF_000695765.1 Mesitornis unicolor | reverse complement strand
CTCACATCTCAGGCGGGAGAGTGGCTGGTAAGAGCAGGTGTTCCATTCAGTAATGGGAAGCCTGTGCAGAGCTGTGTCCTCAGCCGAAGAGCTCCTGGTCCTTCTGCAGTCACCAAAAATATTGGAATAAGTAACACATATTTTAGTGGAAGGCCTCAAGTGGGGTAATCCTCCTTTCAAAACCAAATGTAGTACCCAGAACATCTCCAGACTCAGGAAAATGGGAAGCTCACGCAAATACATTGTAAAACAGACTATTAAGTTATCTTCCTCTCTCTCCAGATTAAAGTCACAGAATCACAGAATCACAGAACGTTAGGGATTGGAAGGGACCTCAAAAGATCATCTAGTCCAATCCCCCTGCCAGAGCATCATCTTTCCAGCAGATAACGTAGAATATAAGAACTTTGACACACAAAGCTCAAGATGGGATACTGGAGGTCATGTACTCTGCTTCTTCCAAATAGCAAGTATCACTTAAAAACAGGCACTGAAGGTTGTTTTGTCCTTGTCTGTCTAAGTGTAAATGCCTTACAGGCAGCTTGTTTTTTAAAATAAGGAAAAAAAGCTGTAAACCTAGATCCTATCTGTCTTCTGCTCAGTAAGAGTAGTGAACTGAGAAAATCCTGTCTGGTAGATGTAACCTGTGTTGTTTCTTCAGAGTTTTATTTTTTTTGTGTTAAGATCTATTTAAAGCATTTTTGTGTGTTGTGACCATTTAACCAAGTGATTCAGATTGTTTGTAGCAGTAACCAGCTTCCTCATTACTCATGTTTTCTATTCACATTCATCAAAAATATCCTCAGATCATCAGTTAAATATATTGATGAGAAGTAGACCAAAAATGATCTTTGAGGAGCCTCACTGTTTAGTTGTCCAATTCATTAATATTTTCCCAGTCACTTTATTTTCAGATGTGCTTGAAAAGTAGTTTATAATATGTTTAGTGGGTGTTGCTACTTCAATATACTGCTATTTTTAAATGGTAAGGTTTTAAAATGAAGATGTCACATAGTACTAAGTCAGTTTTGTGGTTTGCTTTTTTTTAAAAAAAAAAAAAAAAATCCAAGGACTTTATCAACAGAAATACTTTTAACATCCAACCTTATATCTTGTCAAAAAAAAGGTTAATGATTCATTTGACAAGAACTAGGAACCATGGGACTTGTTGAATGAAATGGCTTTATTTTTTAGCATATATTTCTTTGTTCATAGTCTCTATTTTTGAATGATCAATTTAGATATCTTAGAAGCCATATCAAGTTAATCCTTTGAATCCTTATCAGCACCACTTTCCATCTTTTTCTTTTTTTTCTTTTACTTTTTGAAGAACTCCTAACTATGGAACCAAATTTACATTGTTTTAGTCATGTAGAAATCATCTTTTTTCCAAGAGATTTATGAATAATTAATAAAATTTCAGAAAGTCCAGTGTCCTTTAAAAAATAATAAATTGTTCTGTCATTTTCTTTCCTTTCTGATTATTTGTATATTTGTGGCTTTAATCAGTCTTTTAAAGCATTTTTTAAAAATAATAATTATTTAACTATCATGATTTTACTCATATCTGAAACATTACACCTTTTCAGGCAACTAGTACCGTATGTGTAATTTGTTCCTAGTTTTCACTAATACTTATGTGCTCCCGAAATACGGTGATAGTGATAGATGCTTAAAGTTTTGGGAAACCAGCCATTTTAAAAGTTCTTTTTGTATTTTTTAGTGTTTGCGGTACCACAGCTTGAAGGAAGTAAATGCAACATAGTAACTGTTTTTCAATTAATCCACTAACTTTTAAAGTCAGTTTTTAACTCTTCTGTCAGTGAAAATCAGTATTACGTTACTTTTGCTGGGTGCTGAGCATGCTCGCTAAGCAAATTATTGTGTACTATTTTAAAAATCTATAAATATAAAATGTTTGCCAGACTGACATTCAACATAAGAATATTTTCCTTGCCTCTTGCACATCAAATCTTGCCTGTTTTCTAGTGATACTTGCTATGTGGAAGAAGCAGAGTACATGACCTCCAGTATCCCATCTTGAGCTTTGTGTGTCAAAGTTCTTCTATTCTACGTTATCTGCTGGAAAGATGATGTAGACACAGCGATGTAACATGTTGCTGTTAAACCTCAATTTCAGTGGCTGAGTACTATGATCCATGCCAATGCTTTCAGTAATATTTTCAGCTCTTTGGGTTTTCCTCTGTATATAAATGTCTTCAATTCCTCTTACTGATTACTTAGGCAGATAGTGTTCACTGATGGGCTCTGATGTTCTTTGAAAGGTTTGGTGTGATTTGGTTTATGTTGTGAGACTAGCTTGCACAACAAGGCGCTTGGGCCATAGTTACTCTGTTGAATGAAAAACCTTCCTGGCTATCTAATCATGTTTATTACTTTGGAGAATGAGATTTTACAAAAACTCCCTCTATCATGATAGATCTTTCAGTAGTTCACAAACCAAAACCTATCTCTTAGTCTCCCATCAACATTTTAGTTCACCCACAGCTCGCGTTTTGGATTTAGTAAATTCCTTGTTCTTGAGGGAAAAGGGACATTTACAACATAACTTTCCAGATAGTCCCCTCCTTCAACAGCCTAAGGTCTTCCAGGATCAGTGGAATGCAGGTTGTTGAGGCATCAGAGGAACCAATAGAGGTTACTGCCACGGGAATAATTTTAACAACTTTACTGTTTTACTTCTGGAAGGAAGAAAACTGCACTGCTTTATAAAATGTCCTGATCGTTCAGATGGTCTGTGAACGTTGTCTCCACAAGAAGGCTTTCATCACCTTGTGGTATGTCTCTGTGGTTTCAGCTGGACGGTACTTCAGTTCTTTCCTCCAGCTGCTTTTTCCTTCTCTTCAGATCCCTCATTCAGCATATTGACATAGTACATCTGCGAAGATAGACTTTCAGTCTGACAGCTTGCAAACTGACATTGCAACTGGCTACATTAGTGAAATATATAACTTTAAGATGTGTATTCAGACTACAATTGCAGTACTTTCTACCAGTTTGCATTGTCACCAACAATATGGACATTAGAACACCTTGACCAGTTTTTAAAATTACAAAAGTTATAAATACCTCCATTAGTTTTTCCAGACTAATTTCTTACAAGTTAATAATTTGTCTTTTAGAAGTAAAATTGCACTTGTTTCTGCATGATTTCCAGAATCATCCATATAATTTTATAAGATAGACAAGAAGAGAAAAACTTTACAAGAAAATAGTCCATCAGGTATCAATTATATTGTGTTTTATTACCATAGATTTACTCTCTAGATATCTGGTGAATGTAAAACAAACTGTTAAGTAATTTTAGTAGGGATTTTGCCATTATTTTCTTGGATTTGTGCTTTCCTTTCTTTTCTGCTGTCACTTACCTTTAAACATCCACTTGTTATGTTTTGATCAAAGCTGGAAAGATCCTTGTTTTTTACTTGAAAAGAACTACTACAACGTGAATAACTCTTCTCTTTTTATGATACACTTATTTGTGATCTAATAATTTACAAAGATGCTTATGAGAACTTACACTTATGAGCATAGAACTGGCTAAATGAAAATTCCTGGTTATGCGAGAAAAGAACTTTGTTCCACTTAATTTAAGTGCAATGTTGAAAAGAAACGTTAATACAAAGAGATCTGAATGTATTGTATTTTGGAGATCAAGTTACTGTGGCATTATGGTAATAATAAAACATTTTCATAGGTCATCAAAAAGATTGATTAAGTTAGGGAACTTATACAGAAAATTAAGGCTATTTAAAGTATTCATGACACAGGCCCCTGAAAATAACAAGTACCTTATTAAGAAGAAGTTCTGTTGCTAGGAAACAGTTACCACAGTGTCAGAATAACATGTTTTTATATCATATAAGAAATGCCAGTTAATGCACATAGTTAGATAATGAGGAAGTATGGCTATGCGATGTAATAGATTGAGTGAAATACTTAATTTGTGAGATGGGAGGGCAATAAAAAGTGCAGGTCTTTAAATTCTACCTTAGTGTATTGTGCCACAAGACCAGACTGGTGACCAAGATCTGTTCAAAGCTCAACTAGAAGTAGGTAGAAACCCTACTACTCAGATGAAGTAGTTCCAGTTCATAAATCCAATTAGACTAAATAAAGATAATAGACAGTTTTAAAAATTAGGTGTTTATGCAACTGTTTAATCTTGCCGATACGGAATCAAATTCAGAATGGGAAAGAATGGCACGGTTTATAATGCCATGTAATGAACCGAACTGTCTAAAAGTGAAGTTTCTAAAAACACCAGGTCCTTGGAGAGACAAGGATGAGGATCTATCACCAGGTGGAAGGCAGTACTATGTTCTAGGTGGTGCCAGGAAACAGCTAAAGAAGCTAAAGAAAACAGCTAAAGAAATATCAAAATAGCAGATTATTTGTAGAAACAATTTCATTACTAACATCCACTAGTTGCCTTAAATAGGAAAATTCTGAAATAAATGTCTAAATATCTAGTTTGAAATAATTTGATCTGGAAAGCATGATCCACATCGTTAATGTGTGGTGATAAAAGCGTGGCAGAGGGGCTGTTTTGTTGAACTCTAACAGGACACATCATAAAGCTCACACCACACTTTGGTTGTGTACGTATACTCCATGGTGGTTCAGCTTTCCCAAGTTTGTTAGCTTTAGGGGCCCCTTAAAAACTGTGCTGACTGCTCTCTGCTGGACTCCATGCAGACACAGAAGCCTTGTGCCTCTAACTCCACTCCCTCAGCTCCTCTTGGTATCAGTGCTTTGAGCTGGTAAGTATATAGGCTCTGGTATATACGTTGTATATGCAGGAGTAGATATTTTTTTAAGAGCAATGTCCTGTAAGTCTCCCAACATCCTTTCTACATCGTTTTTGAATGGAAGCAGCCTGAAAGCTGGATGTAGCCCCCAAGGGTGCTAGTTCAGGCACTCTGATCTGCTCTTCAATTGTTTGTTCTTTGTTTATTCCAAACTTTAGTTTGATTCAAATGAAACATTTAAAAATGTAAATCTGCATTTTAAGAAATATGGCCTTGCTAAGTCACTACTTTAATTATTTAACTAGTGCTGATTTTGTATTGTATCAGATCTTACGAGGACATCTGTGAGAAGTGGTGTTTGATTGCTATCAGAGGCTGACACAACGGCACGTCTCATTGCAAATGAGGGAATGGGGGCGAATAGCATAAAATGCTTTCAGATATTTACTTGCATTCAAAGTTTGTATGTCCTCACCCCCTTTCACCTGTTTTGGACACCCATCTGGAAAAAGCTTTTGTGAAAGACTTTATGGGCAGAAATGGCAAATGTTAAACATATATCTAAGTACTTATTTGTGGAAATCAGGTTTTTTATCTCTTTCAAATGTAAAATTATCCTATTATGTTTAAACATTCAGGCAACAGAAAAAAAAATAGAACCTGATATTTGCAGCCAATGAGAAGTAATAAAAAATGCACATTTTGAATGTAAACAATTATTTTCAACTTGCTCAGGATCAGACTGCATGGGCCCAGGTCTGATTTACAGAAATTGCTCAATGAATAGTGAATTTATCTGTGATTTATATGAAAACCTAAACAATTATAAGCTCTTCCTGGTTGATTCACAGGGAGGGCAAAACAACAAAATACAAAGCTTAATTAATTTCAATAATTTATTTTTCTATAAAGTCAGCCATTCGACTTGAAATATATTTCCATCCCACTGCTCAGAGACTTTATGCCCAAATTAAGGAGTAGGCAGAGGGGACATGCACATCTTGCACATGATCACAAGATTTCTAGAAAATAGACCTGGGACCAATGGTGGTGTGACTGGATTCCCACCTGAGGGCTACACTAAGCACGTCCTGCACTTTGTCTGGACACTGCTAATAGCAAAAAATGAGGAACTTGCTTGTGGTTTGGTGAAACCTTTTTTATTATTTCAGTATGTTTCAGATTATGCCTCACAGTGAATTCACATATATATATATTTTTTTTTAATCTAGTCTTTGCCCTAAACGCAATTAATCTCTAGAGGTGTTTATAGTCCTAGCAGTAGCACATAACTGTAACAGATAAGAAAAATGCCCTTCACTTTTATACATGTTCTCAGAGAAGCTCCTGTCCATGTAGAACCCAATCACAGATTTCCCAATCTTTCATAAAATTCAGATACATATATAATTCATCCTGAAACAAGGAAATAATTGCAAGTTGTAAATTCAGATGTTTTCTTACATAGATCTGAAATCATGCAGTGATACTATTGCCTTGGCCTGTTCCCATTAAGAGTTATCTCACGTACAAAGTTATCTGTGTGTTTTCAGTTCGCTTTGCCAGAAATACACAGCGGTTTCCTAAGCAGAGCGGGAACATGCAGGCAGCAGTTTCTTGAGTCTGCTTTGCTGCCCATCTTGTGCTCATGTGCTTTCTTCTTTTATAATCAAATGCTCTATTGTTAATCTTAGTGTTTTCTTCCTGTGCTCAAATTGCTGTAAGGAACATCTGAGGGTCTGCATTTGCCGACTGTTTTCATGGTCACATAGCACAGCTTCTGCTCAGACCTTGCCATGCTTTTTTGTACCTGAAGCCATTGGTTCAGGTGCATGTTCCTCTCCAGATTTGCGCAAATTTAATGAGAAGATGTGTTCCTTCCATTATTTCAAATATCATTAAATATGAGGGAATGCAGTTGTGACACTTCGCTGGTACTCTTGCTGACTGAATTCAGAGTGGTTTGAGGTGTTTAAGAAATGTCCATATGTCATCATTTCAGCTCTTCTGAAACAAGTGTGGTGGGGCAGTATCTGTGTTCTCTAACACATATATAGGGCTTTCAATCATTATTAAGATAATTAATATACTGTTCTGAATCACAGAATATTAGGAGTTGGAAGGGATCTCAAAAGATCATCCAGTCCAACCCCCCTGCCAGAGCAGGATCACCTAGACTAGGTCGCACAGGAATGCATCCAGGCAGGTTTTGAATATATCCAGAGGAGACTCCACAACCTCTCTGGGCAGCCTGAGCCAGTGCTCTGTAACCCTTAAAATAAAAAAAGTTTTTCCTCATGTTCACATGGA
>NW_010173638.1:0-10599 GCF_000695765.1 Mesitornis unicolor | reverse complement strand
TCTCCGGCGAGCGGCCGCGCTGGCGCAGCAGGAGTCGCCGCACCACGGGGCGGCGGAGCGCGGCCGGTCGCGAGCGGGACCGCACAAGCAGCGCACGGCGTCCCCCGTGCTCGAGTCGTGAGGTTCCGCTGCGCCCGGTGTCGCGGCTTTCGGTCCGGGCGGTTCACCGTCGCACTCGTGTCTCGAGCAGTAACCGGGACCGGCTAAAATCCCCGGAGGAGACAGTTGCAGAGCTGCAGAGTTGCCTACCTAGGGGCACCAAAGAACCTTGCACCTGCGATGCTAAGGGCCTTTTCACACTTTTTATGCGCTTGCTATTCTGCAGTGTCTTCAGTTTTCGCTGGAGTTAAGTTACGCTTTTCTGTTAGCAAGGTGCTGTGTCAACAACCAGATTGACTCATGTCCACGCAAAAAAACCAACAAATCCTCCATCATCAGAAGAAAAAATAAATTCTTTTGTATCAGGTCTTGAACCAACAGAAGTGCAAATGTCATGTCCCATATGTGAGCATCTAAATGCTAATTTTCTATTATTTAGACAGAGCAGAGTGCATTAAATACAAGGCTTTTTATTACAGAGACGTTAACTGAAAAACATGCATTAGTACAATTATTGCCCACAGAAATTTATGCATCAAGAAATGCAAGAATTAAAGCCACAGTAGCAGTATTAAAGCTAAATCACGGTGTACATTAATTACATTCCTGTGTATTACACAATGTTAAATTTTACACTGTGTGAGCAGAATTACATAGGGCTGTATTTATGTATACACATAGAGTGATACTAGAGGTGAAAAGAATAGCTGCTGGAGAGAAATCTACAGTGAATAGTTTTAACAGTAGTAATGTGTATTTCTAATGTGGACAGGGCCAAATCAATGCTGCTGCTGCAAGCGAAAGAGCATTTTAGGTTTTCTGACTCCTTTTTTTCCTAATATTGTACAGCTTCCAGCCAATCTGAAACATGGCTTGCTCTTAAGCATAATGGTAATGCACATTAAGAATTTAATGATGCTGCAACATCGTGATGCTACATCTTACAAATGACCTTTCCAGCGCCTGTTTGGTAAGTCAAATCCACTTGTAAAAAATACTGCGCGTATACACTAATGCATCCCAGATGCGTCCACGTCACCAAGTATTTGCAGCCTTACAGTGCTGTGTGACTCAAGTAAATGTATTTCATTCACAGAGGTCTCAATTGCAAATGTAACATGATATTTTGTTCATCTTTCCCTCTTTTATTATTTCAAGATGTTTCATGGAACTTGCCTTACACTATTATATGGACTGGAGCATCAAGTGGATGAATGTCCTTTAACTGTTTTGTTACCTCTATAAAAAGCATAAATGGAAATGCTCCTTCCAAACAATTATAAGCATTCTTTGATTTTAAGAGTTTATCAGAATCTGGAGGACAGACAAACCCCATAGCATCCAGGACATGAGTAGTTTTACAGCTTCCTAAACCTTTTATACATTCTTTGACATCGTAACTGAAAGTAGAAAGGTACTGCCATTTTTATTTCTTCTTCCTTCCCCCATAGTAAGCCTTCTGGTTTGTGAAATTCAAAATTTCTGTTTAATAGATTTCAGTAACTTGTTTTCTAGTGAAAAAAGTAAAAATTGCTAGCTTGTCAGCGTTGTGCAAAGTGTCGCAGTTGAACCTCACAACTCATTTGTAATTGATGATGCTTTAAAAATGTAATAGTATATTTAACGGTAATAGTATAGATAAGAAATTCACTCTGATTTTTCTGCTGAGGAAGTCAGTGGTGATACACTGAAAAAAAGTGTACTGCGGAGTTCAAGAATTAGTGATACATGTATCAGATGTTTTGTTCTTTTTGTATTAAACACAGTTCAAGCAGTGTAATATGTTTGACATTCTGCCTTCTGACAGCTATCAAATGTCTCTTTGAATTCTTGGAGAGATTGAGCAGAAACATATTTTCCAATAAGTAATTCCTCCTGTGAGTGCCGGTGCCACCTTTAGCCTAATTTAATTTACTGGTTTTTGTAAAATATGTCTAACTGTAAATTTTGTCTTCTACTTTTATTCAGTTTAAATAGTATCAGCTGTGATTTTATGCCTGACTTTTCCTAATATGTAGACTTATACAATGTACGTTTTTCTTTTTGGCTGGAAGAGTAGTGCAGAACCTTGTGCACTGAGGTCTAAGCCACCCTTTCATATCAAAGGAAGGAAACAGATTGGTAAGAAGTTACTTAGCTAATATTCAAAGGGCTACACAACTTTTCTATCCATATGAAACAGCTGGCTAAAGGTGAACGATTTAGCTGCTCTTATACATAGGTCTTGCTTATGTCGTAATGTTCACTAATTATCCCAGCACCGGCTACAGCGATTCACGGGTTAACTCATGCTATATCTGGAGATCTGTGGGGGCACGCCTGCTGCTGGCATTACTTGACAGTGACAGTCGTCTGGACAGAGAGAAAGGCTTAGGACTATCGCAGTTTCTACTTCTTTTAGATTCTGAGCTCACCTCCCCCGTAGAGTCAGGAGTGTCTGGTCGGCTAGAATTTTTTACGTCAGCATTGCATGGAGGTTGGGCTTTGTTTGCGCTGAAACTGCCTTGTCTTCTGTTGCTGTTCTTTGGAAGAGAATTCGTCGAAGCTCCTGCACACTCAACCATCGCCGAACAGTTCCAAGACGAACCGGTTCCATGTTGTCTTCTGAAACCGGTAACAGGAAAAGTTGTAGCGGGTTGCAGTGAAGTTTGAGATGGCATTTCGGCAAAGCTTCTCAGGCACATGCTTGAAGCTACATCTGCATTCTGAGTACTGATAAGGAAATGTTTCTTTTCAGCTTCTTTTTGGGCACCATGCACTTCAGTCCCAAGCTCGCCAAGCAAGCCTTCATTATTATTTGCACTAGTTTTTTGACTCTGATTGTCTGTAGCATTTGTAGCTGGCCTCTTCTTTGGCGATTTATTTTCCTGATTGCGATGGGTGTAATTACTGCTGCTTTCTGTATGGTTATTTTGCACAGACTGAAACATTGGAGGAGAATTTAGAACCGGGTAGATGGCAGTGTCAGTTTGCTTTTCCATTAAAAAGGCATAACCGCTAAGTACAGAAGGAAGATTTTTTTGAGGGGTAGTGGATATTCCCAAAGTAGAGTGCGGGATCACAGAGTATTTCTTAGATTTGTTTAAGTGGAAATTGTCAGGGTCGTCCTTGTTTTTATTCTGCCCACAGAGTCCCATTTTAATTTTTCGGAATCCTAGGTGGATAATTTCTAGGATATTTAAAAGCAGTGATACAGTCGCTATTGATTGCATGAATAATATGAACACTGTCTTTTCTGTTGGTCTAGATACAAAGCAGTCAACTGTGTTTGGACATGGATCTCTGTGACATTTATAAAGGGGATCTAGATGAAAGCCATAAAGAAGATACTGCCCAATCATAAAACCAATTTCCACTGCAGATCTGGTGAAAATATGTATCACGTAAGTGCAGAGCAAAGAGCCTCTCAGGGGTGCTTTGTTTAGCTTTCTTTGATCCAATTGCCGGAGTTCTCTCTCCAGCCTTTTCCGATTTTCAGTCATTTCTAATTCGGTGCTTTCGAGTTCCACTCTCACCTGAGCTTTCTTTTTTTGCCTCTCTTTTTCCAAGGCTCTTAGTCTGTATAAGGCATGACCCATATACACCAAGGAAGGGGAAGAGACAAATATAACTTGCAAGACCCAGTACCTTATGAGAGAGATGGGAAAGGCCTCATCATAGCACACGTTTCTGCAACCAGGTTGCTCAGTATTGCATATAAATTCTGATTGTTCGTCGTTCCAAACATCCTCAGTTGCCACTCCGAGGACAAGCATTCGAAATATGAAGAGGATTGTTAGCCATATCTTTCCAATTATAGTGGAATGAATGTGTACCTCCTCTAAAATGCCTCCAAGGAAATTCCAGTCTCCCATGGTTATTCTGCCATCTTAACACTAAAATGTACAAGAGAGAAAGGCATCAAACATTGTAAAAGCTGCCGTCCTTCCATAACGTATTATGAAAAAAATGACACTTGGAAAAACCGTTCTATCTTACACTGTGACCGTGGCAACGTGACCCTCTGCTCATTGATAATCTAAGCATTATTCTCTCTCATGTACAAGATGGAGAAGCACATCATCCGCCCATGTCTAATTTATCAGTAAAAGACATCCTGATAAGCATATCACTGTGAGGTATTAAACACCCTCATTTTGCATCAAACCAGTGGAGCCTAAGGTGCCTGAATCATAGTAGGTTTTTAAGAGCATTATACGGTCTGTTTGAACCATATCCGATAGCAGTGTGTTTATATTTAGGACGGTTATGATGGTACAGGAATATTTCCCGGTCCTCCTTTTTGGATGTTCTGAGCCCCATGTTGCAGCGGAAGGTCCAATTACTGTTTTGAAGCTAAAATTGCTTATACAAAGGAACTTGAGGGGGAATAAAACAACTTGCTAAAATTGCACTGTCAAATTAATAAAATATATTTAAGCATAGAATTTGGCGCAGACAATTTCTTTCTGTTTGCAGAAGTCAATGATAAACAAATGGTTCCTGCATTTGAAATATTATAGAATAGAGTGTCTAAGTGTCAGGTGTTGCTATCTTTGGCCCCAAGTCTGTGAAAAATAAATTATTTATGCAAAAATTCTTGACTAGTATTTTCATAAATTATTATCATCCGAGTACAGATAAACTGGTAATCTCTGTGTGTAATCACACATCTTTCTTTTGTGTGTTTGTCTGTTTCTCTGTTACATTGCAGACAAGATTTTAAATTCCTTTTCAGTGTTTATGTTATATGCTAACAAAAACAGTTTTTCTGTTTTATGTGCGGGGGTAATCAGCACGTCTGTAGATTGATCTTTTCATTGTATGTGCAGTACAATTCAATATAATATAGTTATACTAGAAACAGAATAATCTGATTTTTTTCCTATGCTAGACGTGGTTTTAAACAATGTTTTCTGTTCAAATGAGATTCATTTTCACCCTGTAAAACAGGAGTGTTAAGAAATCAAATGGAAGTTGCAGTCTTATGGCCTCCAATACCGATGACTATAGAGGTAATTTTATATCAAGGCAGCCTACTAAACATGAAAATACTCTTTCAAATCAGTATAAAAATAGGCAAGTTAGACTTTTTTTAAGAAAAACAAAAATAAATGGCAGATTAAAAATAAAGCATACCTTTTTGTACAAAGATGTGTAAAGTTAAAGATCTGTGGTGTCCGATCAAAAGTTACAACCCCTGCCATCTTCATCCGCGTGAGTAAATTTCACATTATAAGCAGTTTATTTCACTACAGGAGCAAGTGATGGAGCGCAAGCAATTTATATTTGCTAGGGATGGAGGGTGGAGAAAATCAATCTGTTGCTCAGTCTGCTACCACCCGGAGCATAATTTAACTATGACTGGTGAAAAAAAATCTCGTTTTAAAAAGCTAGAAAATACAGACTTGCAGCTCTAACTTCCTTTAGATTATGTTCCCTTTCACCTCTTCAGCACCTTGTAAGTTTAAAGAATTATCTCTGCCTTGGGCAAACATAATAAAAGAGAACTTTCGGACTAAGTTTTAGTTTACGTATCTCAGCAGCAGCAAACACTCAGCTTGCCTATGCAAAAGCGAAGAAGGTAATTCCTCCCAAATACTGTCATTTCTGCAGAGGGTCTGTTCTCCCGGACCAGCTTAGCACCACGCTTCTGATGTGAAAACCCAGCGGTAGTACTTTTGGCCCCTCCAAACTCACTCCCTCTTCACTGACAGCATCTGTCCCTATATTCTATGATTCTGGCTGTACTAAAGATGTCAGTCATTCTTCTTGGTAGTGATACTTGTGTATAGCCTACAAAAACAGACTAGGTGACACAAGCCCTGATTTTGTCCCATGCCTCCAGCTGTCCCTCCCTATTGCCGCAGCAGGAAGAATACCGAGAACAGGCTGAAATATTTTTTCCAGTATAAAAGAGCACATGAACTTCCTAGTCCCAGAGAACAGGAATTTTCTAGGTGTTTAGGAATGCAGGGACTACATACATTAATTGATATAGCTGTTCATGGGTTACAAGGTACTGGTGTAACCTCCTACTGATTTCTTTAAATCAGATGGATCACTGCCTCAGAGTCACCATGCGACTTGAGTGAATAAATGGGTTTGTCCTACTGATGAACCTCCCCATGTCAGCGTGCAGCAGAATTGGAAATGGGAGCCACAGTTGCAGCCGTACTCCACAAACGTACCACTCTCTGCATCTTCCCAGAGGAGCGTAAAGATGGAGCCACTGGAACAGAATGAATGCTCCCTATCCTAAACTACCCATTGCGAAGTTTAAATAAGAAAAGGTTAATGTGGAGGAGGAGAAAGTGGAAGAGTGGTGGTGGAAGTTCCGCAGGCTAAAAGTGGGTAGAATCATGGAATGGTTTGAGTCAGAAAGGACCCTAAAATACCGCCTAATCCAAACCCCATGCTGTGGGCAGGGACATCTCTTGCTAGATCGGGTTGCTCAAAGCCTCATCCATTCTGATTTTCAACATCTCCAATGACGGGGCATTCACAACTTCTCTGGCAACCTGTTCTGGTGTCTCACCACCCTCATCGTGAATAATTTCTTCCTTTGCTTACATAAAGATTCTAATAGTAAATGCTGTCTTTAAAATGTCTGCCTGGCACTCAGGGATAGATGACCACGTGTAATCTGAGCTGACACACAAAAATTATTTGAGAGAGATTATTATCTACTCAAATTTTTTTGAGCCGATCGGATGGCTACAGTGCATTTTGGGGACTGATGGTATGCTGGGGAACACCCTTTCAAACACTCTAAACTTTAGGAAATGCCTGCAAAGAATGTTGGCGGGAGGAGAGGGAGAGAGACCTCATTTTAGAAAAGGAAAGACAGATAAAGAAATGTGGGGGTTTTTGTGTGCAAAGGTTGTCCTGGAGCCAGCATTAGCAGCTCAATGGCCAAGGATACGGCCTCGTTAGGCATGCCTGGTATGAATATGTAACTCCATCACTAGGATCAATATGAGTTAAGAAGTATATCTAGCACTATAATGCTCTTTTACCTTATTCTCCTCGGCACCCTGCAAAAGCATATCACTGATCCAAGTGTCCTGTATAGGATAAATAAACTTCTTCTGCTGAGAACTCTAAAAAGCTAATCGTTACGTTTTAATTTTGTCGCTGAGGATCGCTCAATAGGTCATGTCCGATTTCATAGTTAAATGACAGCTTGCCTGGAAGTATTCGATCATTTTGGCAAGCTATCAGTCTACAGCCAGCCATTTCTATTAAGGACTTAAAGCAGCTTTCTAAACATACGTCTCTTCTATCGAGTACTTAAAGTAGGTTTGCAAACAATTTTCTGCTACTTGGGAAAAATTTCTGAGTCTGTTGAAATGGTCCACGGACCCTCCACCCCACGTCGCGCAAAGACGCTGAAGCTTTGCTTGAAAATCCTATGCGTTCGGTGAGATTGAGCTATGGTGGCTGGGGATCTACTTGTTCTGTAAGAGATAAATATTAAGAGAGATATTTAACAATCTGCATATAATAGTCCGGAATGTATTATCTCATTTCAAATGGTGTTTCAGGCAAATGACAACTCAACGAGTCGGGGGGGGGAATTAATTTGAGCGCCAATGACAATTGTATAGCGCCAATGATGCTCTTTACCTTACTCCAGACATTTTGCCTATTTACACAAACTGTCACACCGACATTCAGTGTTTACTACGAAAATACTTGGCGATGTAAGGAGAGAACACTCATTTTTCTTCCAGGTCTAGAAGCTACCTCATTGGCTTTTCATCAGTGGTGGGTTTGCTGCAAAACATCCCCCAAACTTTGATGACTGAATTATGTTTTCTTAGCTCAGGGCCAAACGCCATAGAAATCATTGAATCGTGGATATACTCTCCAAAGATCAAGACCTTTTCATTCCTACTCATCAATAATGTGCACTTTATGTGTGCTATTGATTTTTATTTTCTACTGTATTTATCTGACCCACAGTAGCCAGCTAGATAACTAGAGGCACAAACATCAGCGATGTGTCCTACAGGCTTTCAGGGTAATGTGGGCTCACTCTGATGATTTTCTTTCAGTAGTGAAGTTAGTATCACAAAGGATAAACTGCAATAATGAGAAATTTGGGTGACTGTACTACTCTCATCGGTACTGTGTTTGAAGGCAGACCAGAGAATACCACATAAAGACTGAAGCACGCACTCTTCACGTTCATCCATTTTCTGTGCTGGTTTACAGATTCAGTTTGGATCGCCAAGATATATGTGCAAATCAGTAGGTGCAGATTTGTGCTTTTACTTTCACAAGCAAAATTTCTGAAGAAGCCCTGGCATTTATCCAAAAAGGTGTAAGGTGGGTTTTTTGGGTCACTGATTAGCTATTGGAAAGCTTAAATAGCATGCTGTATTTCCACTCGGGACTTCCTTTTTCACTTTACAAGTTCTTCACTATGTTGAAAAGACCCTCTTGTAAAATAAGCAGGATGCTTGTACTCCCCCAGTGCTCTATTCCAAATGTTTACAGAGCACTCAAAAACCTTCTTGCTGTTTAGGAACTGATTGTGTAGAAATTTTGTGGTGAAAATTTCTGAGGTTGAAAACTTTTAAATCGTATCCTTACAACTGAGAAACATCCAATCAGATAAGCCTCGGCATCTTTAAAGAAAAAGTAATCGCTTTTTCTCGAAGAGGATTTGAGAATACGCCAACGTTCTGGCCACTCTGTGAGGAATTTTCCAGTTAGTCGTTAGGGTGAGATTTACTGACCTGAGGAAATGGGTTTTGAGGCACTGTTTGTGACTGCAGGAGGAGCGTTCCTGTTTGGCTTTTCTCTTTCTTCAGCGCATACCTGTTTCCTTAAGAAAAGGCGAGCTGGTTGTAACAGGTGTCACCAGCTTTGGGTGTTGGCCTGTGAAGCTGCTGTGAGGACTGAAAATACGAAGTTACTGTCCCTGAGCAGATGAACTGGTTCTCGTGGGACTGCAGGCACATTGAGTAGAAGGACATTTCGGTTCAGTAACTGGGATTGGTTCATGCCTATGGTCATGTTAGCTAAAGCTCAACTTATAAAAAGCAACTGTAATGTGCTCCTGGTGTCCGTCTACATGTTCCGCTGAGGTTCCTGGCGAGGGACAAAACATTTTGAAAGGCAAGCAAAAATTCCACAGCTTCCATTTATAGGTCTCCTGCTCTGTTACCATTAGCCAGCTAAGTTTATGCGGAGACCAAGGGATATGTATGGCGCAAAGCAGGCCTGACAGCCAAGCTATAGGCTCAGCATAGCACGTGTCACTGCCTTCTCATGTAACCTGTTACATGGATCACTAACTCCTCGAACTACAGTAGTCTTCTGGCTAGGATCACTACAGTAACCTTTCCTTGTGCCACCCAGCATTCAGCTCGGGTCCAAATCTGCGGTTTGATACGGCACAGGCATGACACAGTGTCCTGGTTTTGCTGGGTTAGAGTTATTTTCTTCATAGTAGCTGGTGAGAGTTTTGTTTAGGATTTATGCTAAGAGGGAAATTGATAATGCCAGCAGATGTTTATATAGTCTCAAGGTTTGTTTTCCAGTCTCTGCCTAAACATGCGTTCATAGTTTATTTTGTGGTTTTGGTTTTTTGGGTTCCCCCCCCCTCCCTTCACTGCAGAAGAGGATTGGGGGAGAGAGGGAAGTGAAAGCCCAGGATTTTCTAGGACAAGTTGATATAATCAACAAAAAGAGCTGCTGATATAATCTCTCTTAGTAGGACTGATGGTGAGGTTATTTAGCAGGGATTAGGGTTAGCATCTTTTATGGAGTATATGGAGTTTTAACATTTATCAAGAAAGCAGCAGGGACATAAGGCATAGTGTCTGTTTTCAGGGAGCCCCTTTCTGGAACTTTGTCATCTCTGCATCCTTTTGGTCCTAGAGTCTGGCTTCTCACACATCCACTATTGCAGCTGTGGCTGTATCTTTTTGTCACAATCTGTGGTGCTTGACTTCTGGGGCAGCTGTAATTCTTTTTCCCTGCAGCCCCCTACGTCTTCCCTCTGGGAGTAGTTCTTGTCGAGAGGCTTCTTGTGTCTCTGGGTAATTTGTGTTCGCATGCAGTGTCAGTCTGCGCATGCGTCTGGGTTGGAGCCACTCCGCCTGGGGGCATGGCAACGTTAGGAGAACAATAACAGTAATAGTCCATAGTTGACGTTGGTATACCTAGGCAGTTTAGTTACAGACTGTATGGTCCACCTCAGAACAAGCAGCCCTTAGCAGCAGGTGAGGATGTCAAGGGGATGACTGCAACTATCTGGGAGAGGCTGCTCGAGCAGTAGTTGAACAGATGTTAAAAGGTGTTAAGGCATCTATGCGTAGGGCTTAATGTTGTTTTGGTTTTGCTTTTTTAATGATAGGCTGTCTTGGTTTCTTGTCTCTTTGTCTTTGCCTCACTTTGCTCATGTTTATATTTTAAAAGTTTTCCAAAGTAGAAGCTTTAAAAAATAACGTGCTCCCTAAGAGTAAAGAAAGAAATTGAAAAAATATATATAAATATAAAAAAATA
>NW_010173637.1:2308-3339 GCF_000695765.1 Mesitornis unicolor | reverse complement strand
TTTTCTTTCTATTTCAATTGACTGATTAGATTTGCTAAGCACTAAAAAACTTTCCTGGCTAAAGGTGTATTCTGGTTTCCCTATCTACTGTTATCTAATTTATCTATCCAAATACCTACTTGTAGCTTTTATTTCATGTACATCTGAAAAGCTTTAAAAATTATAGGACTGAGTATCGCCGCTTTCCCTGGTCTGCCCTTTCTGACTGCTTGGGTAGACGTTAATCCTGTATTTTGTCACAGTCAGACTGAAAGTAATTTGACAAAAGAAGTTCCCCACATGTTTTGCTATATAAAAATGAAATGCCTAGTGCCCTGTATCTCTCATAAGTACTTGTAAACCCTGGTTTAATATACCCCGGTAACTGCCTTTTCGCTAGTCTAAACATGTTCAGCTCTTGAATGCTTTCCTTGCAAGGGTCCTCCTGTTTGGAGGAAGCTGGGACATTATTTAGATAAGCAGCCAAATGCTCACAATATCGTCTCAGCGAACTTTCTGTTAGGCTTCGGAAAGTTGCCAGATTCCAATTTAAAGTAAAGGGCACCAGACTGAGCTGAGGCAGGTAGAGAAGGGAATTAAAAAGATTAATTCAGCTGCAACCAGGTCTGACCCAGGATTTAGCTTTGGCAGGGCTCTCCAAATAGGCTTTCCATAAGCAGGCTAAGGAGAAATGGTTTGTTTTAACACATCCAAGTGATAAAATAGCTAAACACCAGGATTAGTTATTATATTTACCAGGTACAGAGAAACACCGATTTAGAAGATGTGGCACATAATGTTTTGTATGTGATATGATATAGTGACACACTTTAGTACTTTCTATACTGCAGACAATTTTACATACAACAAATGTTCTCTATCAGCTCTCATTTCTTTTCTTCCCCCTTATTTCCACCCCCTGCCATTCCAGGAATAAATGTTCTGTTACTTCTTTAGCAAGCTAAAGCAGATTTCTCTTTGTGTGTGTGTGTGTTTGAGAGAGAGAGTGGTTGGTTTGTTGTTGTTTTTTTTTTTTTTAAATTTTGGCTAAT
>NW_010173637.1:0-2277 GCF_000695765.1 Mesitornis unicolor | reverse complement strand
TGCTGCAAAATATTATATTCATCCTAAATCTGCTTCCTTAGTATTTAAATTTGCAGCAAATCAACTCTTGGCTTCAGACTACCTCATAAAGGCTTAAAGACGTACACAGCTGGCTATATACAACCATAAACTCCATGTTTTCTAACAGCAAAGGTCTTGGCTAACCTCTTTTTCAACTTCATTCCAAAGTGCCTATTAATTTAGAAGATTCAGATCTGTAGCTTTCCATTCTTCTTGGAAATACTATAACTGTTTTCTAAATTGTAGCCAAACTGCTTTTATCATTACCTATGATTCTTGCCACCAGCACTAGGAATTGGTGTTCCAAGAAAGAAATCCCAAATGCTACCAAAATGAATGAGTCACGTCCTGTTCTAAGCAAAGGCAAAGGGAATTTGGCAAAGCAGAGATCCTCAGAAGATCGGGATTATTGAATATCGGCCTCTCTTTTGATGTGACCTTCTCACACTTCTTTCCGTTCCATCAGCTGAGTCCCAGCTTGTAATTACTGCATAGTTCAGTCCTTTTATTTTCATTTTTCCCTCTCCTATTTCACAAATGGAATCGATTGTTGCCAAATGCTGCAGAGCTGTTTGGAGTAACAGTCCTGGTATTAACACTCCTGGCAGTCCTATTAGATTTGAGTAGTTTCCCTTCTAATCTTTGTACCCAATCCCAACTTCACGATTTGCCAATCCAGAAAGTTCTAAAAAGCTCAAATAAAAATACCCAACACTGAAATGGTTTGATTTCTTTGATACAATTCTTTTCATTCTGACCCATTCACTCCTTTTGCTTTTTTTTCCTAAATGGTTAAACTACCTGTGTTTCCTATGCTCCACCTTCTCCATCTTCTATGTGTCACCAGGCAGGAAGGAGGCTTTAGCATCACCGTCCTCTTTGCTGTGCCCGCAAATCTGTCAGGACAGGAAGGACATGTGAAATTAATGGGTCCAGGTGAGACTTTAGCTCCTCTGACACCTTCCTTCAAAAAGACCTGGCGCTGAGATTAAAGCACTGGTAGGTACCAGGGTCTGATGCTCCCCAGTGGAAGTGCTGCAGCGGAAAGAGGTGAGGATGAAAGACCTGACTGGACAAATCATAATGCCTGCAGACTTCACTGCACAACCTGGATAACACTTGAAATTTGTCCTTAACGAGGTGTCATACATCTTAATTGTCTCAAAAGCACAATTCAATTATTGCTTTATTTAATGATCTATTTTGAATAGGCTGGTGTCTTACTGGATGGTTTCATTATGTAAATGTGTGTAATTTCTCTCCAAAAAAAAAAAAAAATAAAAAACAAACTAAATTAAATGTAAGGATTTTGGATAAAAATGTTAGAAAATTCAGGGCTAATTATGAGAAATTTTTAAATGTAAGTTTGTATTTGTCTGAATAGATATTCAGCTCTGAAGAAATCCGTGCAAGATCTCTGCCAACCTAGGATTTAGCAGCATTAACCTCCTTTCTGACTGACGTTATTTGAGACTGACAGCTCCTTTTAATCTCTCAGAGTAATTGTTGCTTGTTAATAGAAGCTTTCTCAAACAGAAAACCATGGTTTATTTTGATCTTGATTCAGAAAAAGTTAACTTTATACCCTCATTCAAATTCTGCTGGGATCTAATCACATTCCTAAAAGTTATTCTGAGTAGAAATCCTGAGTTGTGGCCGTCATAAACATTTCATAAACTAAATGTAGTCTTCTAATGTGTTCAATAACACGACAAAGGAAATAGCAGCACTGATTTCTCAAATAATGCCATTTTGCTTTCCAACGCTGAAAAAAAGGCAAATAAATATCATGGGTAGAGTTTATTTCAATTGCACCTGCTTTCTTTGACATTAATAATTCACCTCTTGTTTGAATTTTAATAATATGTAAGTGTTGGAGTAATTTTTGGAGCACATTTCTGGGCTAAAGGCTACTGAAATCTTTCTGGTTCTTCAATTGACAAGCTCTTTCAATTTGACTATTTTTCACTTAGCTTGTTCAACTAGGAACAGCCATGGTTAAAGCAAGCAGATATTCCACTCTTACAGAGAGTCATCATGATTCGGAAGACACATCAGCAACTACTGCAAAGTAGACCAATGTATCTTGAAGAACTAGAAACACAAAGGGTGCAGCAAAGCAAGCAAGCTAGGGGGACCTAGGCAGCATAAAATGTCTTTCTGATCTGTGCATATCTCACTTTATCAAGCTAACATGCAGAATATATCTTGCATCTGGGGCACATCTGGGTCCTGCACTTCAGTCACAATAACCCC
>NW_010173636.1:0-43367 GCF_000695765.1 Mesitornis unicolor | reverse complement strand
CAGCTCCAGCCACTCGTCCCCAAGCCTGTATCAATTATACGATGACTGTAATTTCATTTTGGTGCCAGACTATCAGTAATCAGAAGTTTCATAATGACTCTTTAAAACTCATCTCCTCTGCAGTTCTGTGTATTTCTGTCACAAGCCAGCCTTTTGTCAAGATAGCAGCTATTGTTAAGTATAGCAACTAAAGACTTCCTTTCAGAAATGTCTGTCATTTTTTGTCAATTATAAAACTAGCTAAAGATGTTAGTGATTTGTAAGACACGGAAATCTATTAACACTCATTTGTGCTTTCTTATTTGCTCTTACCGCTTTATGGAGATCATCACTGAATTTTCAGTTAATCACTTTGTTTCATATGAAGAGGAATTATTTTGCATGGTATAATAATAGTCAAAGATACGCTGTGTATAGATCTAGCTATTCAAAAGGCAAGCGATTGACAGACAGTATATTTAAAATCCCATAGCCCTGTGCCACCTAACCAAGAATGCAACATATCACATGTGCCAGCCTGCGCCTCCCCTATATACATAGGGCAAAAAGATGAAGACTCACTCAAATTACAGGGGAAGCTGTGTAGAGTGTGCAGCAAAATTCAGGCTGGATGTTGGACTGGACATGGGGTTTGTAAAAAGTTCTAGGGGGTTTTTGGAGGCCTTGGGATATGATTTTTTTTTATTAGGCCAAATCTTTGGTCATTTAAGGAACCGTGAAGCCTAGCCTGGTATGTGCCATTAAATAGAAATGCCTTAAAATGACTCTGCATGACTTTGAAACCTGAATGCTCTTCTCAGAACTTTTTGATTTCCAAGTCAATTGTTTGTATTACCCCTTCTCTGGATTAAGGAGAGACAAAGAACCCAGCTAGCTGGGTGTGTTGAGTGTGGATCTATTCCATCGCAGTTGGGTATCTCCATCTCTGTGTGTGTGTGCCCTCTGGTGGTGCAGCACGGGCCAGGTACCCTGTCATGTTTGAGCCTTCATAAAGGCCTGGATGGAAAATTCTAGGAGGAAAGGCAAGCATCTGCATGCTGAGTTACTTTAGGGGTATGTATAGATTCATCTCCACCACCTGTCCTTCAAGTTAATAACATCCAGATTAATCTTAGAAACTCATTTAGACACCCAGGTTTGAATTTGGTTTTGAATATCCTACAATGGTTTTGCAGTTTTTTACATCCAGGCTCCCGGGATGCAAAACCACTGTTGTCATTAATGGTCTTCCATTACTCTTTGCCTGAATTTGGTCTCATCTGTACCCACCTTCTCCCTCAGTACTGCTGGAGAGAAAAGTCAGCTCTTGAAAGAAGCACTAGTAATACCTGAACTGATTCTTAGAAGGTCTCAGGTTGAAGACTTCACAATCAAGTCTTACTGTTTGTGTGGATTCACCTGCAACTGGAAATTTTGAGGTTACTTCCCTCTTAAGACATTAAAACTGTAGGGGGGAGTAAGACAGTTGTGCACAGAAAGTAAAACGAGTGTATATGTAAAGTTTAAAAGCCACTGGAGGGGGAAATAAAGATTATTTGTATGAAAAAATAGATATGGCAGTTCATTTGTGGATGAAGGCAAATAACAAACAGAAAAACTATCATTCAATAGAAAGGTGTGTCTGACAGGTAGTATGTGTGTTTTAGAAGATATTGCTAACAATTGCATAAAACATGATGAATTCAAGTACGGGACACAACTATAGCCACACAACTATGGCCAAGAAGGCCAATGGCATCCTGGGGTGTATCAGGAGGGGGGTGGTTGTAGGGCAGAGAGGTTCTCCTCCCCCTCTACTCTGCCCTGGTGAAACCGCATCTGGAATATTGCGTCCAGTTCTGGGCCCCTCAGTTCAAGAAGGACAGGGAACTGCTGGAGAGAGTCCAGCGCAGGGCTACAAAGATGATCAAGGGAGTGGAGCATCTCCCTTATGCGGAAAGGCTGAGGGAGCTGGGTCTCTTTAGTTTGCAGAAGAGGAGACTGAGGGGAGACCTCATTCATGTTTATAAATATTTAAAGGGTGAGTGTCACGAGGATGGAGCCAGGCTCTTCTCGGTGACAAACAATGATAAGACAAGGGGTAATGGACACAAACTGGAACACAGGAGGTTCCACTTAAATTGGAGAAGAAACTTCTTCTCAGTGAGGGTAACGGCACTGGAACAGGCTGCCCAGGAGGAGTCTCCTTCTCTGGAGACATTCAAAACCCGCCTGGACGCCTTCCTGTGTAACCTCATCTGGGTGTTCCTGCTCCAGCAGGGGGATTGGACTGGATGAGCTTTTGAGGTCCCTTCTAATCCCTAACGTTCTGGGATTCTGTGATAGGATACAACATAACACACAGGTTGTTGGTTGGTGAATAGAAGGTAACTTTATGAGTGACATTCCAGAGCCTATACAGAATTGGTAATCTCCTTCTTCTTAAAATTATCCTTTGTAGATTTTCTGTTAGACGTTATGCATCTATCTGATGCTATAACCTATCTGATTATAGAAAACGTCATTAAAAAAATCTTGTTCCCCAATAGCTGCTAATGCACCAGGTTTTGTTACCTTAACATTTTTCCGTCATTAATATTGATTAAACTGTAGAGGGTTTCATTGCTGTTAATGGGGTGCACATTTTAAATTTTAAATCATTAACATTTAAATAGATTTTAATTGTTAAATGTAACAAATTTATGCAGGTAAAGATTCAGTTTCTTCAATTAATTTACATTTACACATTCAGAGAGCTTTTGCTAGGGCTATTCTCATAAAACTTTAAGAGTCCCAAAAGGATCTCTCCACACTTTTATTCTTTTCATTTTATCCCTGCTACTCTCTCCATATTATGTCTTTGAAATTGCTAGGCTTTTATCCATGTGCTTCTTAATAAAATAACATTTCTTTTATCCTTTTAGGTAGAGGTTTGTTTCAACAGATTTATATATAAAGAACCAAGTGAAATTTTAAGTGTGTGGCTGAATTCTAAATTTGTTGTACAAGTTTGGGAGTCGATCGTCTTCTCCATTATGCACACATGGGGAAAAAGATAAGTATCTGCTTGTTTGATGTAACATGCAGAGCAGTCAGAGAAACAATTCCTGGGACTACTTTTTCATCCCCACAGGTTCCAGAAGACCAAATGAAAATAGGTAAAATTAGTTAGGTATCTTATCTCATCCTCTAGAGCAAAATTCAGAGATAGTTTTCTGATGTGTTCCTTGATCTGGATCTGGCATTTCTCTGGAAGCTTATTATCTTGGCTATAATCACTTTATATCTACATAGCATATGAATATATAGGAGTTTCTAACAGTTCAGTAAAAAGTTAGATGTTTTACTTATCAAACTAATGAGTGAATATTGAGTTGCATGATGTCAGGGTAAATCACAGTGTAGAGCAAGGACAGAGGTGAGGAACATCTCTCTGATGAACAAGAGGGGGAATATGTCTTGCAATATTAAATTTCACAAAGAAGGGAGACAGATTTCTTAATTTCCTTAAAACAGCCTGATCAGCTCATCATTGCGTATGTATGCTCCCAAAGAATTTAATAGCAAAGATTAAATGTAACACATTTTAGGTTGTTGTATGTTCCTTTTGTGTCGTGAAGTAATTTTCTGAATTCCTGAACCCAACATGCGAAAACAGGGACTCAAGGGATTGTAGAAGATGGATCAGTCATTTAAAGTTTTTAAATTGATAAGAGATTCACAAAGAGATGTCAGAGACTTGATTGGAGTTTGACAGTGGGGTCAAATCAATAGACAGGAAAGGGTTTATTATGTTGGAAAGGAAAAGTTAATAAATTCCATATGAAGAAAGTAGTTATTTGAAGAGATTAATGGACCAAGAATGGCTTGTGGGAGGAGAAGGTCCTGCTAGAAGACATGTGGAAGGGAATATCAAGTGAACCTTAAACGTTCAGACACAAGCAGATTTCAAGGATTCTGGGCACAGCAAGATGAAGGGCAATAAAGAGGTAAAGGGGGGATGGAAACAGGAAAAGCACTGAACATTTTCAAGGTAAGTATTACAACATTTAGTGGAAGTCTTTTCTGTGGACAAAAGGTGGTCCAAGCTGAGGTGACCAGAAAGGACGCTGAGAGGAACTTGACACAGTGATAGTAAACTGGCATTCAGTGCATATAGGAGGAACAAAAATTGAAATAAAGCTTGAAGATGAAGTTGAGCTCTGAAATACCTGGGGTTTTTTCTCATTGTAATAAACACCAGTGTCTTGGGAGGGCTTTGGCAATAAGGAGAGAAAAAAGAAGGAAAGATGAGGGGGGTAAAAAAGCGCTTGAACATGAAGGGAAACGTTAGCAGTTAGTTGACACAAAATACAATCGGAGGACACGAGTATACTGACCATTAAGGAACAAAAGTGTATACATGTCTTGAGGGCAACTTGACGTTATGAAAGTCAGCTTGTGTCAGGAGGTGGAGTGTTTTTCTTGGCAGTGATTTATCCTGTCAGACAGTATTGATTTTAATTGTGTAGAAGGTGTTACAGATAAAGAAAAGGCAGCTCCAGAACACTGGCACTCACCGATTCATGGTTAACAGATTTCTGTGCAGAACGAGAAAAGGCAGCTCCAGAACACTGGCACTCACATTCATGGTTAACAGATTTCTGTGCAGAACTGTTGGCTTCAGTTCTGGCAGCATTCAGAAGTGTAATTGTTGTTTGTGAGGGGCAGAAACTCCCTTGAAAGTGTGATGACTTGGGAACAAAACAAAAATTCTTCACTGGATCAGTTTCTTGACTTTCTGATAATCACAGTCTTCTATATGCCCCCCTCTGAAAAAAGAAAAAAGTTAGAGCTGTCTATTAATAGAGGAAATGGAAAGTGCTGTGAATTATCTCAAAGCATAAAGACAATTCAAAACTAAGGACAAGAATATAAAAAAGCTTTTCGTCAGCATTTCAGTGAAGAATTTGCATTTCCATGTCTATGATTCTACATCTGTCCGTCACCAAATGCACCCGTTATTTCGTGCCTCTGATTCAGAGTTTAACACAGGAGAAGACAGTCTGATTTCCAAGAAGAAAAGGCTTTCATATTACAGTATCATGTTAGTCCTGGGCTTCTGCTAATGTGAAAATAAGAATATTTACTGAGGGACTGAGATCTACACATAAAATATCTATGAAGGAAATAAATATTTTAAAATGCAAGCACTAAAGTTGTATTAGCACTTCAAAATAGGGTCAGAGGCTGGTTCCTCCAGAAGCGCTACTGTTCTAGTGCGTGTTACTGCATACACTGAGCCTTCATGGTAAAGGAACTACTGTTGCTTTTTTCAATGGAAAAAGCCCAGTCCTTTTTTATTTCAAAAGATCAGAAGATCTCTATAGATAGTCATAAAAGGCTTCAGTATTATGCGAAAATTGAAGTTGTCAGAAAGATGATTTATTCTATTCAGACCATATAGAAGAGACCACCAGAATAATATCTGCCGGGCAAGTTAATTCATGTTTCTTTTAATAAAGATAATGTCTTTAGAATAAGCAACATAAAAACTGTGCTTCTGCAAGATAAATGGATCTTCTTTTTTTTTTTTGTTCCAGTTGATCCATGGCTAATACCAAAATGTGTAAAATGTACTTCAGCCTGTATCTGCTTAGCCCTAGTGCCCAAAAGGAGAGATGGGCAACGTTGTGTAATTGGAAGGCAGGAATTTCTGCAACCTCAGCAGCCTGCCATCACCGGCAAGGACTCCTGTTTGTTCCAGGTAGCATAAAAGGTGCAGAAGGAGACCAAACCTTGGCTTCAAAACCTTGCACCTGGTTTTGGTGATATTAGTTGATCTTTTTAAGATAAACTACGAATAATAGGACTTTCCAGTAATACTATTTCCTTCCCACACACAATGGCAACAGGGAGTACTCAGATCTACATCCTGACTCTGCATATGTCCCCAGTTAGGTTTGGGCCTTAGAATATGTTTTGGTTTGAAGGTTAGGTTTTTGTACAGAATCAAAATGTGTATTATGCATTAATTGTCTATCAGTATTAAACCTCTGATAGTGATGTCTGGATTCAGAAAAGCAAGAGAAGAGTAGATTATTAACAAAATAGAAATGAAGAAATACAGATTTTGAGGACCCCACTTGGGTCCTGAGCTCAACACATACTGAGTACCTGTAATTAAATGCTGAGGAATCTGTACTGCTGTTGACTTGGTGGAGAACTGAAGTTGTTTCACATGGGTCTCCTGTCCCTTTAACAAGGTTAAAGGAGTTTCCGTTGCAAATTACATACAGTTTTGTGTAAGTGGGAAGGGTAAACTGCTTGTGCTTTTTATTGAACTGGTTCTCTTGCCTTCAAACTACTATAGATGAAACGCATGTTCTGCTGTGCTATTCCCTAGAATTTGCATTCATTTCAGTAAGTTCCTTGCTACTGAGCTGCGACTGACTATGACTTGGTTGTGCAGAAGTTATGTGTGTGAGTGTCACTGCCTTGACTTATTTTAAGGAAGCAGCAAGCGCTCATTGTTCTGCCCTCAATGTCTTTCTAAAGGGGACACAGTTTAATTCAAGTCAACCAGTAATAAGTGGCCTACAGGTACTGAAGGCATCGGTTTAACTTATATGTTTACATCGGCATTATTCTGAAAATACCTTTAACAGTTTATTTAATATAAAAGTAATTTGTTAGAAAAAATTTACATGCTTTTTTACATGTTCCCACAAAGCTCTTCTTATCAATTTGTTGAACCTTCATCAGTCATACGCAACCTAACACGTAATAGGATACAAAGAACAGTCTCTAGCCAAGTGTAGATGTACACACAAAACCTTCACAGTAGCGTAGGTGACAGTAGATATAGATGTTCCTATCTTATAGCCACCTACAAAAGCCTGTACGTTTGGCTTGGAAAGACAAGCATGCAGGATGAAAACTCTATAAAATACCAAGTGTGAACAAATAAGGTAATTTAAAAAAAGGATTTATTGCAGATAAAAATGTATGATTGCTTTTTCCCTAAAGTGGTGCTCCAATAGAACTCACAGCCATCTGCATGTAATGAAAATACATTAATACAAAGTGTTACCACTCTCTTAAGTTCCGGAGAGTGACAGTAGGAATACAGAATCCTGCATTTGAACTTCCTTTTCCTGACTATTTCACATACATTTAAATATGCCTAACCAGTGCAAGTCATCCTTTGTATTTTTGTCCAGCCTTTGAAATTTTAGCCTTTTCTGGTAAATGTGTTTGAATGAAAATTAGATTTCTTTTCCCTTCTTTAAAGACCCAGGAGAGTTGGTTATAGTGTGTCCACCGTACTCACTGTATTTTAATTAGTCTCCCAAGTTTAGCTCTAGTGAACATACTTTTGCACAGAGAGAAATAGAAATAAATACGGTATCTCCTCAGTAGACTGCAGTTCTCTGCTAAAAATAAAAAAGTGCACTCTGGTTGCACTGTTAGGACGTGATTTCTGAGTCCAGCCAGTTCAGACGGGTCTGCCTAGAACTATAATCAAGTTGATTGTATTGCACTGGTATTCTAATTTCCAATTTGGGATTTTGCTACATAATCTCTCGTAGAATATGTCTAATCTTTAAGACCTGAAGTCTTTGTATAAACTCTGAATTTTCTTACATGTGTCTCTGTTAAACTGAGATGTGTCTTCTGGCTGAGCTGTAGAGACATTAAATTACTGAGTAAATCAATACAGCGCTGTTATGTCACTGTATCTTTTTCAAAGACCAGCTCAAATTTTGTATGCTGTAGCTTTGATCCCTTTCATTTAGTTCTAAGTACACTTGTTATTATAGTAACTGTTGTTTGTATGTTATTCTAGCTTTTTACTTAAGTAGCTATTTAGCAATTTAAATGAAAATGTAATTAGGTTACATCTGTTTTACATGCATGTAATACCACGCAGATGTAAACTTATATTAAAGCCATATTTTCTTTCTGGCAAAAAGACATCAGAATAAAATTGTAGCGATCATGCAATACATTTTTTTGTTTTAATAGTGTACACAAGATGTATTTCAGTGTTTACGTTGTGATGGTGACAGCCTTTTCTATTTTTATGGGGGACAGCATGGGGAGCTAACTGGTGTAGCCTTCTATTGCAGTTGCACAAGGACAAGTACACTGTTATGCTGGTGTAAATCTGAAGGAACTTTGTTGAAATTAGTTAAAATTCCTTGCCAAACTCATCAGTTTCAAAAACTGACTCTTTCTGAAGCCAAATTCCACTGTAAGGATCTCCACTGACATACAGAATCGTTGTGGGTGTACACCGTTATGAACGACAGCGATATTTGGCTTTCATTAGCTTTATTTTAAAGCAAGATGAACTTCTTCCTGGACTCATCTTATAAAGTGCTGAGTGCCCTCAGCTGTTGTTGACTTTGATAGGGTTTTTTTCTGTGCTCTGGAAAGAGAGATAAGAGGTATGGATTCAATTCCAGCCTTCCCTTAGTCTTTGTATAGGTACTTAAGAAAGGTACTTGATGTCTCTGTACTACTTGTAATCGTAGCACAGAATTTTCTCCTGCCTTGTTTGTCCTTTTCTTTTTTTGACTGCAGGCTCTTCATGGCTGATTGCTGCTCTTTGTTTATATGGTGTCTAGCACAGTATCAGGATTCTGAGTCGTGGCCATTGATACAGGTATAACTCAAGTCCTAGGTGAAATATATCAATTAATTAGGATACTTGGCAGTTCCCTAAAGATAACTAGTATCTTTTAAGACTTTGGAATAGCCAATTTGTCTGTCAGTCGGTTAAAAATATTAAGTATCAATATGTTTATTCTGTAGTGTAACACACAACTTGTTGATAATGTAATGCCTCGAAACCTTTTTTCCTATGAACATTTAAGGCCACGATTCTGTAACTGTGAACATATGAAACTCTATGGTGACATTGTATAGTCCAGAATCAGAATATAAATTTAAATTTGTTCCAGTTCTTTGTTATTAAATACTTCGATGCTAGATCTTGCTGCTTTCAAGTGTGAATTTGGCCCAAACAAGGACTTCAGGATTGTCTCCGAAGAGTATTTAAATGAGTAATTTATGCAAAGATGATAGGAAGTCGCAGAGAGTCAGTGTTATGGTAGTTTCTCAGTTATGCCTGATAGCTCTGCTACTGTTTGCATTTGGTACGAGGTTTGTATTTCAGGAGTGTGTAACTTAAATATTCTGAACGATCCATAATGACTCATTCAATACAATTTTCTCAAAATCCATAATTTATTTGGTTTTCCTTGTTTGTTTAAATTAAATAAGATGGGGATTTATCCATGAAAAATCTGCAATCTAAGTCTTGCTTAAAATTTATTATTAAGAAGTTTTGTAAATACTGACATCTTAATATTTTTGTAAGCATATAGAGTATTTTAAACATCTAGCTTTAAAGTACTTTTTCCACATATACTGTGCAACTCCAAGTTCTGTCATTTCATAGGATTTATCTTTTGCTGTTGTGTTAACCAAGCTGGTCCACTTCACTATGCTCTATAAGCTGCTCCTAATTTTCTTCATGACTTTGCCAGAGAAATTGATGGGTCCAGAAATCTTTCCTTCCCACACACAGAATTCAGTTTGTTGGTTAACTGTTCCGTAGGGTTAGACTTATGGTATGTACATAGGGTGGTAACGTTAACAACATGGAAAAGAGAAACACAAAGGGTTTTTCCTAAATATTATCAGGCCAAGACTGAAAGCTGGAGCGGTGAATGTATTTCGCCCTCCTCTTCCTTTCTGCATGGAAAAACTCTTTTTCCCTCTTGGGAAATCAATGCCATTCTCCTTTCCTATGGGCTATGAAGTGCTTACCCTCAAGTTGAGAGAATGATTTATAGAGAGATATATACAGATGTATAAATATATAGAGAGATGCATATAGTAGTGATGATTATTAAGAATTATTAGATGAGTATTGAGAATTTCTGTGTGACCCAAAGCCATGCACTGAGTACTTGAAGAGCTGTCTCGGTTTCCAGACAGCTGGTGCCAAGTCCACCTTGGCTGCTGCTGCTGAGGATAACCCAGCTTTCTGCACCTCTCTTGGTATTTCCAGATTGTGCGGGGAAACTTTGCCAACCGCGTATGATTCGGTGTTAACTTATATGGTGACTGGCTCTATGATTTATGGGGATTTTAGGTAGGAACATACTCTGTACACTGGAGTCTTTCTGTTTCTGTCTGCTGTTGGACAACCGTATCTCCATTTATTACATGTAAAATATAAAACTGCCTGTCCTTGGCAAGGAAAGCCATCTCAGAGATGTGGTGGTGAGCCTTGTAACTCTGAAGTACTTTGTCCTGAATCCGCAGCTGGTCCAGCCCTGCTCCTCACATGTTCCTTCCTCTCTTGGCAAGGCAAGGGAGCATGCTGTTCATTGTCCCTAACCTGCCCTTTTATGCCAGTATGAGGTAATGCTTGTGGTAAATAAAGTCATTGTAGCTGAGTTATGAGTCAACGTTACCCTTAATTATTGACACCTCTAATTCACTAAGACAGAGTATCATGATTTTAATAATTTAAAAATAGTCTTACAAACTAGAGATACTGAATATATTTTAAATTCAAAATATTGTGTCGAGGGGGGGGGCGTAACTACAATAATAATTATTAAAGCATTTGATGCAGCATGCAACATCTTTCCTTTTACGTTGTGGCAGCTTTTTTTGCTGAAGGGGTAAACGAGTGTCTGTTCTGACTGCCAGAGTGAGCGAAGAGCACTGAAACCTGGACTTGGTATCAGATCGTGTTTCACTACCAGAACAAGATTGATTTATTGTGTTACATCAGGGTTAGATGGACCTAGTACTGCTTCACCACATGCTGTTTCATTCCCTTGTCTCCTAAGTATGCAAGTACAAACAGCTTTAACACAATTCTTTACCTAGAAACAAGCCTGAGGCTTCATCCAAATACTTTTAACATATGAAAATTGAGCTGCTTTGAACTTGCATGTTTTTGATAACTGCTTGGTATGCTTCCTGGAGGATCACCTGTAGGCTTTTCTTTCCAAATCCTAATCCCTTTGATTAAGTGCCAGGACAGATAGCTCTCATTGAATAACTCCAGTCTCATAATTCTTCTTTCATTCAGAGTTGAAAGGGAGCTGCTGAAGCTTCAATAGGTAAATCCTCAGATTTAGTTAAAGTAATTCAGCCACTTCGAAACTGAAATTGTTTTGTTCTGAAACAGGGTTCAGATGAGCTACTGAACATTTACATACCGCTTGCTGCAGGAAGCTGTAGGATGAAAAAAAACAAAACCAATTTTTTAGCAAGAAGGATTAAGAGTAGGAAAACTTTAAGAACCAGACATTAAAAGGCAATCTGGCATGGAAATTTAGACCCAGAAATAGGAACGGAGTTACTTTGCTTGACTGCTCTTGTTTTCTTTTGCTACAGGATCAGACTGGTGCTGGGCTAAATATTGCATTTCTTCCTTAGCCCTTTTTCTCATTAATAACGGCCAAAATAGGGAGGAAGCGGGGGGTGAGGGGGGGAAATGATATTCTTTTTATCTTTACAAGTATGCCTGCTGGGAACAAACCTGAGCCAGTTCAAGATTCTTCTATTTGAAAGTGTTTGTGGCAGGAGAGTATGACGGGGAATTAGAAATAAACCTGTTAGCTGCTGATATCTTGGAGTAATAGAGATATCTATTGCATATACATTTTTGCGCACGTCATTTTGCGTATGTGCATAATGAAGCCGTTTTCTCTGTGGAGGACTTAGTTCACCTAGGAAATAAGAATATTTCCACATGAATAATTTGCCTTGGATAATTCTAGTGCAAGCAGAAATGGAGCAGAACAGTTAAGAGAGTATGCTCAGCTCATGTGACACAGATTTTCATAGCTCCTTCAGCCTGAAAATTTGTTATCTCTAGCAGAATGCAACCTGCTGAAATAGTACAGAAAGCGGACTCTTGCAGCACTGTACCAAAGAACCAGCCCACTCTGTGAACAGGAGATGGTGCTTCCATGGCTGTAATCACAGCTTCTGGTTAGACTGGAGCAAAATCCAGGGGGTGACTGTGTACCTTGCCTTGACTTTCAGTCAAGTCCTTTTGCCTCTTTGCTACCAGATTGTTCCAAAATGTTCATGTGCATTTATTTTTGTTTTTCTGAACCCTCCCTGTCTCCCTTGTTGTTGCCATGTTGCAGTAGTGCTATTTCAGCAGGTCTTTGGCGGGTAAACCATGCTAGCCATTTGAAGATACAGCTTTGCCATTAAAATAAACCACGTTTGGAATTAATTATAGACCTCAAAAACCAGAAAAGATGATGAAAAATTAGGAAATGTATAAAGCCATCTAGCTCCAAGTCATGGGTAGTTCTTGACTGTTCAGATCACTTTCCACTGTGACGATAAAGTTTAAATTTATTTTTCTTTTCATTTAAGATGATGTTTTTTAAAATCATATCCTCAGTATTGAGAAACTTATAATTGAATTGCAGCTCAGCTACATCAATGCCATTAAGTTTGGAAATAAAATTGAAATATATCCAGCTGCAACTAATAAGCAAAAACAAGTGTGCAAGATTGCATAAATGAGCAAGAATTTTTAAGGACACAAGTTCTAATTTCTTTGGTGATCTAGAAAATAGTTACATATGTTAAATGATTAGGATTTCAGTCTTTTCAGAGACACCTTGCTGCAAATTGTCTTGAGTGAGCGCTAACTCAGTATTGCATCCAGGTGAGGTCATCTCTGTCTAATATCCTGAGGTTTTATACGTTCTCAGCTCTAACTTCTTGTTTGATTCCTTAACTAATTTGAGAAATTAATCCAGGTCTTCGAATTATTATTAGGGCAATGACAGCTTGAGGGTTCTGGTTGATGGGATAATAACAAAAGCAGTTTGGTTAAATAAACTTTGAAGCGGAAAGCCTGAAGGCCTCTTGTTATTACCTCATTAACAAGAAATGTCACCAAGTTATTATTATTATTATCCTGTAATGATTCTCCTTCTTATCACTCCTGCATTCTGATCAGCAAGGATATTTAATGAAATAGCAATAATTTTTAAGAAAATACATATACCCAAGCAAGACTATAACATAAAAAGGAAAACAGAAAGATTTAACATTTGGACATACGCTTTTGAAATGGAGAAAGATTTTGCATGTTCTTATGACAAAGCTTTGGAATGAAAGCAAAAGTTTATGACACATTTTATTACACCTGTAAATCTGAAAGCTTAGCTATAGTTTTTAATTTTTATTTTGCCTCTATAACTGTTTTTATACCCTTTTTATAGTTGACTGGTCCGAGGTTTAAAATCAGTTCTGCTGGGAGTCTATGCCCCATTAGTCTTCTATAATAAAATGTGAACCTGGCTAAAATAAAACATGATGCCTTAAGAGCAATTAAGAATGGTCTTTTGTAGATAACTGTACCATGAAATACAGTCACTGTTTTTATTAATGGATTTGGGAAAAGCAACTCAATGATTTATAGCAGAGGAGTGGGTTATTTTACATTTTTATTTCTTTTATTTTATGTCTCACTCTTCAAAAAACCTTTTAAGATCCCTGAAATAATCAAATTCTGTGTTTCAATGTTTGTCATGTTAATGTGAACCTCAGTATCTGTTTTATTTAGGTAGTGCTGTAATGTCAGCTAAGAAGTTGTCCCTTTTTGCTGTTACTCCAATCCAAAAAAAGTGTTTAGTTTTGAAAGGAAATCTTGTCAAATGTTTTATAAGAGTGATAAAATGTAAAAGCTGTGCTTTGTACTTTATAATGGCGGGATTTGGAGGACACAGACATAATCTGTTGGGCATTGTCTGAACACAAAGTGTAGCATCTCATTAACGCATAGTTGCTTAAAAAGTGTAAACAGAGTTGACAGATATTTCTCTAATAGTATAATAACAGTTTCTTTGTGATTATAAGATTAATCTTATAACTTGAAGGCTCAAAGATTGGTGTTTAATATGGCTGGAAATGGAATCTGCACTATAAAACTTGGAGAGCTTGTAGTTCTTATGTTTGAAAGATTTAGAAAGACTTCAAGGCCGTCTCTCTCCTATTTGGATTTTAAGTGTGCTTAATCTGCTGCTTGCAAGCAAAAATTGTAAATTTGGTGTCATTATGAATGAGGGAAGAAGTACAGGGAACTGAAACAAAAGGCTAAAATGACAAATGTCTTTTCTCACCTCCTCGAGACCGTGACCACTGTCAGTCACAGGTGGAGGCCTTGTTTTCTAGAAGGCCTGAAGCCCCCTCTGGGTTGGCTGGAGGCACCGTTTGCCTCTCAGTCGCTGTCTGTGGGGACCAAAATATCCTGAGGCTGCACCATCTTGGGTATACAAATTTTGAAGCATGTTTTCTGGACTTTGTAGTGATATGTTTATATCTCAGATAAGAAATTCATTTGTGTGTGCTGGCAAGTGTGAGGAAATTGTTGAATAAAGGTAGCTTGCCGTGTCTGTGTATTACGTTAATGCATATAAATGTGTTTATATATATATATATTTTATATAGACACATATACGGGGGTGTATTTGAGTGTAGAAGAGGCTCTTTCTGCTTCTGAAGGGTAGTATGAGTATTGTCACTGGCCTCATTTTGCTTTTTGTTTCACGTGTCATGAGAAAGTGCAAGTTTTAAATTAAGATTCCTCTACAGGAAATACTGCTTCCACAACTGTGGAAATATACAATAAAAGCCAGTAGCCTAGTGCTTCTGCATTTACAGTGAAGTGTAGCTGCAAATGAAACTATTTCTTTGACTTGTAAGCATGCTTACAAATGTTATTTTGACAGCCTTCTAGCTTACACCCCAAAATTTGTGGTAGCAAGGAATTCTGTGGTTAAACCTTCTGGCCCAAAATCGAGAGCTGGTCTTAACTGTCTGAATGCTTGGCCCTAAGGATTATTTGGTGGAGACAAACAGTAGCTGCCACAGACTGCGCTAGTAATCTCCACTGTCTGCTGTAACGAGACCCTTCCCTCACCAGTGCAGTGCTCTATTTTGGGGTTTGTTGGCCAGCAGTACAAAGCAGGCAGTCGGTCACCTTGAGTTGCACCTGCTTGACTTTCAGTCCCCGGGGCCTTGGCTCCACGCTCGGTGCTGGCTGCTGCTGGTACAGGCCCTTGTGCCAGGCCAAATTCTGGTCATACTTCAGGATCTGAAATAAATCTTCCTTTTGAAAACTTGTGTTGTTGCCATAGGCGTAAGAATGCAGCCTTCACTTAAGATCAGCAGCATATCAGAGGCGTCGCCTGTGTCTTTCAGAAAACGATATGTGGATTTATCCAGAGGTTCATAGTCTGAAGAATAAGGAGCTAGGACGTGGATTTTCTTAGCTTAGCCTACTTCAAAAAGGTAGCAAAGAAATGGTAAAGATTTAAGTAAAAAAGTTTCAAAGGTGCGGGGGGGAAATCTAGTGTGTAGATTCTCTTTTAAATGATAGGATTTGTGCTCTGAACTCATCTAGTACATCTCTGAAAGATGCCATGGAAAGTCTAACAGGACTGAAGGGTAAAGTAGCCTGAGGAAAAACAATGGGATTGAGAAACCTAGCAATCCCTCAGGCAAATCCAAATCCACCTCCAGAAGAGACAAATGAAAATCGGAATGGCTGAAAGATCTTCTTCCAGAAATGTCTTTCTGCTCTCTGGAGTAGTCCTGTAGGAACAAAGGGGTCATCATATTGTGCTGTGTATTCTAGGGTACTTTGACTGTGAAGAACTCAGTTCTGTCTCTAGCAAATCTAAGTATAATGGCATTAATCTATACGATGTGCACAGAATGATCCCCACTAAATTCACACAGTGAGATAAAATTTAAAGGAAAATATATATTTTGGTGTCATACTACAGCAGCGTGAATTTACTGTTACTGTTTTACAGAAGTTGTTTGTTAGATGTGTTTCTTCTCTCTGTAGGACTCTGAAAATAATCATTGAAATGTGTAATTGTCATTTAGCTATAGCACTCTGTACTCAGCTTTTGCTGTTAGTATCAACACAGCCAATTTCCAAGGGTTCATTCATGGTTTATGCTGTGGATGTCTACTTCATGTGATGTTTCTTTTACTCAGACTGTCAACACAGTTGGGAGATATGAATGATAATTTAATTATCACTGTTTTTTCCCATTAAAGCAATTAAAAGTAACTTGCAGAACAAGTCAAACCGTTAACTGTGCTCATAGAGGCTAAAAAGGATTTTCAATTACACAGTTCTTATTTTGGTGATGGGAGCGGCTGTGGTTGAAGGGAGTGAGTGATCACTGGTCAGCACATATGACGACTTCTTTTAGTTTTCTGTTTTTTCCTCTTTGCTAATAGTAAAATTTTAAGTCACTTCAGACATTCTTGAAGGACAGCATGCAGTGCAAATAGGTGGTATTAAACAAAATGGGTACTTTGGTGTCTTAGTAGCAGTATTCACTTCTACTAGTGAATAATAATGAGATTTAAGATGCAGAAATCAATTCAGGGCCTTTGCTTGAGAATTTACATTGCTGTGCTTCCCCCATGTAGTTTCTTCACTCTCCCTAGCTGCTACTCAGCCTTTTATCTTTAGAATAGGCAATGTGATTCAGGCAGTAGCCTTGTATTTTAGTCTTCACTGGAACTTGCCATTTTTATGCGTATTTTGCATTATTTATATTTCCTAATATGAAGAAATTCAGGGCCACATTGATGTCTGTGAGAACGTTGCAGGTAACTACCTACAACAGACCCAGGATGTCATCCAGGAATTTCACAGAGATCTTGCTTGTTTCAGGTGCAGAGCTACAAATATTACCTAGGATCGTGTCACATTTCAGAGGAAGTGATACAGCAATATTGTGGACAATCAGGTGCATACTAGGGATTAATTATGTCGAAATGGATGTTGGTACTGTTCAGGTTTAGAATTTGAATTCTAGATACTTGGTTTAATTTCTCTTAACGTATAGGGCTAGCCAGCACCAGCCAGTAACTCTTTATGGTAGCTAGTCATGAACTTGTCAACAAAAACTGTTCTCACTGCCATGCATTCTTGACGTTTCTGTTGACAGTTATGTTCTCTCTGTATATTCTCTTCATGATGTGTATTTATTATGCTATCCCAGAATTATATTTTTAAGGTAACAAAACAAAATAAGAGGAGCATAGGGAGAAACGTTAGTATTTAGTATCAGTAAATATATTTGTGTATTCACTGAGTTCAGTTATATTTTTAATGCTGTTGCTATGAGATATTCTATACTGAAAAACATTTTTATTACTCCTTATGAACAGACAATAGGTAAGCAAAGCTTAGTTTGTCTTTGATTTATGGGGCTCATCATGGATGCTCACCACTCGTGCAGTACCACATGCCTTCAGCTCCCTCTTTATGTACAATAGATCTTCAATTAACACTGTGCTAATTTGCACATCTGCAGCAGCTTTATCTTCAGCCTACTGTATTACCACTCTTAACTCTAAATACAACTGTTGCATGTGGTGGGATGCGTACTATTTAAAATATTTGCAAGTATGGAATATTTGGGTAAAGCTGAATTCTTATGTTAAAATAGTTCTTAAAGGACCTATCCTTTCATCCTGAAAACTGAAAATGTACATTTTCCTATCCTACTGTTGAGAATGAGTAGCACAAAAATAATCTTTCAAGTGTTTGTATTCTCTGCTAGGAAATCATTTTAGTTCTTCATAGTTCATAGAAGTTGCTTTGTGCTTGTGAGTGCCAATGTGTGTGACAATCAGTTCTGCGCCAGTTGTACTGAAACCCCTTATGTTGTTGAAGTTTTCCTCTTAAATACCGTAATCAATATGAAATGTGCACAAAGGACTTCCATAGAGAGAGAAAAATACTTCTTTGAAATTTAGTTTACACAGTTTTGGGATGAAGCAACCCACAGAGTGGTTGCTGAGATCGCATAGGCAGACAGTTGTGCTTTCCATAATTTTTAATTGCTTCTTAAATTATGGACTAGAAGCTGTTTGATGTATTGAAGAAGGCTGAGTCTTTCTGTGGTGCACGTTCTGGTTTGGGGGCTCTGGCTGAAATTTCATAGTCCTTTCAGAAAGTCCCTCAGTGGATTTGGCCGAGTCTCTTGGTAAAAGGCGAGCAGGCACTAGGGAGCTGACTGCAAAGAGCAGCACGTACAGGCAGGAGGAGAACAGTGTCCAGCCTTCCTGCAGAAGGTATGTTTAAAATCACGTTTGCTCACGAGTGAAACGATAAGTTTGCACTACACTGGCATTTGAAGGATGCTGGGAACACCACCAGTAATCAAAAGACTATTAGTGCAATCAGTTAGTGCATCGAGACTGAGTTCAGATGCTTTGTTATGAATGTCCTGTCAGCAGGAGAGACTAACTTTGCTTGTGGTCCTTCAGTTAAGGACAAATATCAGATCATCTTTCAGTAATGCTAGATCTTTCTTTTTGCTAGAGTAGATAATGTTGTGACAGTGTTTCAATGCTGTTGATTTTTCCTGTAAATTACCTAATGAATGAGAACATTTCAAAGGCATAAACTGTTTACTGTAGAGGTGTACTTACTCTGCATATCGAAGTCCTCATATTTCCCTTGCAAAATTTCCCTGAAAATCTGTAAAATCATTTTGTGTATCACCTCTAGACTTTGAAGAAAAAAGGTACCATATTTGCACAATGAGGGGAAAAAAGGAACATTTCTCTGACGTAATAAATATAAATGCCTTTTTTTGACAAAAAAAATCAGCTCTGTATATTTTAGAGCATATTAGTAGTGTGGCACACAGAGAGGTTTTCTCTACAAGGATTAATTTAATCTTTGTGTTTTGTTGGACACTGCTTGCTCTGGTTTTGGAAACTGTTTCTTGAGAATATGGTTGTTTCAAGTCAGGTGAAAAGTGTTCTAAGAATGCAATAATGTTGGTAAAATGGAGTTTTGGGGAACGCTGCATTGCCCCTGCTTGTGAACTTATAGTATTTTGGTTTTCTATCACAATAAACAAGGGTTGAAAAATGACTAGGTCCTACTGATTTTCTTTTGGGAAAAGAACTTATATAGGTGAAGTAATGGTCCCTGATGTTCTTAAGAAATATAAAGGCAAGTTTAAATATATTCTAGAAAAGTTAAGAGTAGGTAAAAAACATCTGTGTAAGGAAATGAATTGGTTTGTATTTGAATCATTCTGGTTTAAAATAAATATGTGAAAATAAACATGACAGTCAGTGTTAGTGTACAGACTGCTTAAGGTCAATGGGACCTGTCTGTATGATGACAGTGATCAAGCAGCACACTTGTTTACAGCTGAAGTTTTAAACTCAAATGACTGAAAGAGAAAAACCCTGGAGCATGTCTGCTAAACTGCGAAGCTGGCTTCTGGCAGCGTGCAGAGAGGAGTTTTCCTCCGTTATGGTTCGGTTCAGTGATTAATTCATTGAAAGCTGAGAAACCAATTGAGAGTTGAAAATGCAGGAGAGCTTATTTTATTATTCTAACCTTTTAATAAATGGATATGTAAGAGGACTTGAGCTACGGGTTTTAAATGTGTGCTGAACATAGAAAACAAAAATAAAAGAATTAATTTTGGTAATACATCCAATGTACTAACTTTGTTTTGAATTTAGTTAAAAAACAAAGCAAAACAACTACAAAAATTCATGTATGTTTTCAATTATTTTCCAAATAGAGACCTGAATCATACTAGTTGTTTTTTTTACTAAATATTTAAATAATTAGTGATTTTTCCCAAAGTACTAAAATGTATAGAACTGGCTAAATAGATATGTATAATATAGCATTGACGAAAATATGTCTATCAAGTGTTCTAGTTACTGTACTGAGCTGTAGAACAACTTTTCTGAACACTTACCTGTCAATTAGCAAAGTTCTTGTAAGAAAACAACTGAAAGTTGTAATTAGTGCTTCTCAGCTTCTTACAAAGAATCCCTTCCTCTGGTGGTACCGCTTCTCTTTACTGAGCTCGTGTTGTTTCTCCGAGTTAGATCTGTTCTTCCATGACAAAATAGAGGGTTCACACGTCAGGTCTTGGGCATTTACAGATAGCAACAACTGATGTGTAAAAGTATCACAGGTTTGCCTATAGGAAAATAAATACTTCTTTAAAAAGGCTAGAGGTCATATATGTTTTGATAAATTTATTCTTTAATGAGATCTTTTGTATTTTTCCTATACCTGTAATGGCAAGTTTAGACAAGTCCCATGTATACTGTCAAAATAAACATAATATAAGGCTACTTCCTCATTTGTTGAATATGTTTGGGAAGTTTGGCATAGAGGTTTAGATAAGTGGATGGACTTGCAGAGAATTGAATTGGAGGAAATACTCAGTTTGAAGTGTTAATTTTAGTTTTTCCTCACATTTTGATTCTGGAAGTTGGACATAAGTTAGAGTATTTTTAATCTGTTATCTGTTGTTGACCATGGTCTTCTAGTTACCTGAAGAAAGCCTTAAAGCAGTGTTCACAAGAACACATCACATACTGGTTGAGTAAGATTTCAAATGAATTTTTTTTTTTTTTTTAGAGAATTGCAATTATAATTTTTTTTCTGGTTTGTTAAGCTCTATTTCAACCCTCTGTAATTTCAAGTTTCATAACCTTTTCCCTCTTATTTCAACAGATATTTTGAATATGAAAATATCATGTCAAAACTTAGCTCAACCCTTCATCAGGCTTTTTAAAACCTAAGTTAGAATTCTGTTTCTAAGATAAACAGATTTGGATCAGAAAGATTTTCAACTAGCTAGAATTCACTTTGGCTGAGAGTTCAAGCAATGTCTTTAATCATATTTTTGTTGATTATTTATTAGTTTCTGTGGGAAATCAAAGGACAGACAACCTAAAATATGTCTTCCATAAAATACATCATGAATCAGAAGCTGTAGCAAAGAATTTCTAGGAAGTCCCTTTCATGTACAGATATGAACTGATTGAGAGATAAAATATACATCTTTAGTGTGTGTGTAACATGCAAATGAAGGCTGACCCAAAATTGGAAGCCCTCCACTATGTGGCTGGAGTGGAATTTGTATTGCTTTGCCAGAGTGAGAAAATCTGTTGTGAGAGAAATGAGTATTTCTGCTCTGCTCCGTCTCATCTGAAGGACGAGGGTTAAAACTAATGCAAAACATAAAAGAAAACAGGCATAAAAGTGCAGGTTAAGAATGTGTTGGCCACCTTTGGAAACTTTCCAAAATACATGTTTTTGTAATTGGCATGGACTTGTTTGGGGTAGTGATAAAATTTGCTATCATCCAAATATAACTGTGACACCCCCATTGATTTCTAGCGATTGCTGTATGTACTTTTGCATGGGGATAGCTGAAGACTAGCTTTAGTACTGATACCAGCTGGGAGAAAGTAGTGTCTTAGCGAAGGAGTGTAAAATACGCTGTGCAGATTATTGCCGAAATCAGCAGTAGAATGAAAAATCAACAGCAATCATTTGTTGGTACAAACTGAGCAGGCAGAATGTCCATCGTGAAATGCAATGGCAGGATGATGCTGGCTGCCTAGAGAAGGATGAGAACTGAGAAAGCGATCAGTGCCCCCCACCAAGAATACTAGAGAAAAATTAAAATGACAGGCAGATTCATGGCAAATTCGTAGTGGAATTAGGATTTTCTTCTAAAATGTACTGGCAGTTTAAGAAAAATAATGTAAGTATTTAATTTAATAATTAGAAACAATTATTTCTATCAGTTTGTTTCCAATATTACTGGCAAACACATTTTTCTTTGTGTATATCGATGTGACAGTAGAAATCATTCTGTTATTTTTTCCCCCCACCACAGGATAACAGAAACCAAAAGACAAATGTAACATTTCTGGAAATTAAATAAAATAACATTTTCTTCATTTTTGATTGCAAAGCAATCAAATATCTTGTAAGACAACTTTCGTTCTTCTGAAAAATATCTTGAGCTTTTTTTTCCAAAATGCCATTGTTTATAGGGGAAAAATAGTCATCATTTCATTGAAGTCTTTAGCGTTTCCTTTTGAAGACATCTGAAGGGCAGTCTGCTGGAGTATTAAACCAGAAGTTTAGTCTCGCGTTCGGAATTGGGTGGCCTAAATATCGGTGCTGCCAAATATAATATGATTCACACACCACTGATAGTTTCTGCTTCTCCATGTGTGAGATTTTGTAAATGTCTATGGAAATTGTGCAATACTCATTTTTTTGGGATGATCTAAATATGCAAACCCGCACTGTGTCCTCATTCTGTACCCTAAGGTGAGATCTCCAAACAACAGAAAGTACAAGCCGCTAGCCAAAGTACAGAGTTTTAATTTTTAAATTTTGAGAACCAGTATTGTCGTCACCCAAAGTGCAGCACAGTTTTTAAGACCAGTATCATCTCCAGCATAGAAGTTCTGTCTGTTTGAGCAGTGAACTCCTTTACCTTGTGCTCCAGTTTCATCCAACAGGCCAAGTGCTTGAGGAAAGCATGAACTATTTATTATTGTCTTTTCTGGAAATAAATTAGATGCAGACTTTCAAATTAGTTTGGCCGTACAGCCCTAGGTTTGCATGCCTTTGTCAAGAGGGCCAGAGATGTTACTGCAGCTTATTTTATTTGTATCTCAGAGCAGAGCCTGTGGTGTTTTCCCTTAGCCTTTTCATAAAAACGTCTTTTTTTCTTTATTGCAGTGATTTAAGGATCCTTGGGAGCAAGGATTTTTAGTTTTTTATAATAGTCATTACTTAGTTTCTAGCTATATTGGTGAGGAAACAAAGATTACCTTGTTCATGAGGGGATTGGTGTCCCAGGTTAATGTCCAGGTGTTCTTTCAACTGATGGCTGAGACTAATTTCTTCCTGACCCTCTGGTAACCAGCTGAAGCAGGGGACCAGCTGGTCTATCTTCACTCTTGCATACCGACATCTTTCACTGATTCACAGATTTCCTTGTATCCCCAGTACTTCCTCTGCTGCCTGACAGTCTTTGAAAGTTTGCAGATAACTGTTGTGCTTTGCAATGGCAAAAAATAGCTCATAATGATCCTCATAAGCTCGATTTATCAAACGGTCATAAATTTGAGAACCCATCAAAGGTTTGCTAAAGAAATGCTTAATGCTGAATATTATCTGATTTGAATCTTATGAGTTTGGGTGGCATTTCAGCAGGTAAGGCTGAGGAAGTGTTCCTAATATATTTAACTCAAATACTCAGTTCCTTACACTCTCACAGACATGCACTTACCTGCTGCCACCTGGTGAAGTTCACAGTTTCAGTTACTTTTTGCCTGCTATGCACAGACATCAAGTCTGTCAGTCTCAAATTGGATGTCTCTTTACTGCATTCTGAACCTTCTGATGCCTATAGTGTGTAATTATTTTTTAAGTTTTTGTGCCAGGTGTACAGACCTTTTGTACTCACCATTTGGTATAAGACCCAGTTGAGTAAGGGAGGCAGTAAACATAGCATGGAAGTAGACAACGGGACAGCAAAGGGGCAGCCCTCCGTTTCAGCTGCATCTTAGTAAGGAATTTACTTACCCCGAGGGTACACAAAAGTGGAAGTTTGAGAGCTGGAGTTTCTTGTGGGGAAAGATGACAAACAAAGTGATTTTTGCAGATGCTGTTGACCTGTGAAGTAGGAAGAAAGTAGGTTCACTATAGATGTGGTGAATATGTTAGGTGGGAGTGCACAGCATAGAGAAGAATAAGTTTAACCTCATATAGTAAACACCAGTTTGAGAAAATTGATCCTGTAGACCATGGTTAGGGAGAAACAGTGGAGTCACAAGGGATTCACCTAAAGGCTTATGTCTGAATTAAAATAGCATCAGACTTTTCATATATGTCAGGTTAAAACTCCACAGTTCAAAATGCTTCTCATTACTACTGTGGATGTATTGGTATGACATTACTTGTTTGTATGTAATTGAATTATGCTGTGAGTAAACAGGTTATGTACATTTGAACATTTAGACCAAATCATTAAATTCAGAGCAAATAACACTGAACTCCATCAGTTATGAAGGACAGGTAATTAAGATGTGGGAAAAAAAGGCAGTCCTTAGTGACCAGGATGTCCGTGTAACTCCATCTCTACTTTCATTTTAGTCATTCAGACTTTTCTGTCTCTGTCAGCACTACAAATGTTTATACCACTGTTAGCAGCTATGGAAGGGGGAAGGGGGAAGGTGGAAGATCTGTATAATGGTTTGTGTAACGGGTTGTCGTTTGAACAGCTCTTTTCAGAACACCTCCAAAACCATTCTTCTTGTATTGTCTGTGAAAACCGAAGTGGAGGTTGCTGAGTTACGTTAATTCTCTCATGTATGTGTATGGTATCTTCTGGGGCTTCTTCAGGTCCACAAGGACCTTCACAGCTGAACTGCATGTTCTAATTATATGGTCATACATTTACACCACTTATGTCATTAAGTATAATTGCACTTGCTATGTGAACATGCCATCATGGAGAAGAAATTACTTTGAGAAAAATTATACAACAGAATCTTAATTAAAAGACTATTAAGTATGTAGGACACGGTTACCAAAAGACAGTATGTACTAAAGGCTAGAAACTCCCCTGATGCACAAGTGTTTGTGAATTCCTGGTGTTTCCTTAGACATATGCTTGCAAGACCTTTCCCTTAGTTTCCATTCGGGGGTGATTTTTGCTGTGTGTGTTAAACTCATCTGATGTCTGGGCTGCATGGAAATGACACTGTGGTTCTGGATGCAGTCGGATAAACCTTTGTGTATGAATTCCACCGCGACATTTAGCTAAGGGAGTAGGAACAAGCTGGTTTGACGGTTTCACAAGAATGCATTACAGAAAAACTTGCTTAGTTGGCACGTGGCCTGCATCTGCAGGTGCCACTCTTCTTTCTGTGCCTGCCATGGCACTATTGGTGCAGAGGTCTTTCCATGAGTCACAGAATCACAGAAAATTAGGAGTTGGAAGGGACCTTAGGACATTGGTGGACCAACAATATTTTGGATGAGACAAAGCTCTGATTTGAGGTACTGTGGCAGTTCCTAGCAGGTATTTCGCAAGCATGCTAGTGAGGAGCAGGGTCTTTGTCCAGCCAGCCATGGCTAGATAGCCGTGCTCTGACTCTGTTCCCCACACTATTTCGTTTGGGCTCTGATTTATCTTTTCTAAACTGTTGATCTCTGTTCAACAGCTGCTGCCTTTTATTCAGACCTGGCTGGAGTGCAGTGATTTATCTGAAGCTGTGAAGCTGGTCTAAGACACCTCATCAAAGGCTCAACAAAAACAGTTTCTTAATGGGAAGTAATTTTCCAGTCAACATTTAACAGAGCTGTAGTCATAGTTGGAATATACTTTGAGGTAGCGTAAGACACCGTTGCCTCGTAAGAGTGCCTAATTGCATACGTGTGTCTAGCTGAGGACCGATTTTGACGAGCTTCTAAGGTGTTACGGGATACTTTTGACTGAAACTTAAATTCAAGATGGTATCATGAAAGAGGAGACATACTGCATTAACATAATTATATCTCTAGTTGTAAATATTTATATAACAATAGTACAAATATAGTTATGTGCTTTTATTCCAGTTGGTCCAAACGTTCAAGAAAAACAAGTTCTTCAGCAGCTCTAGAAATGGTTTATTCATCAAGATATAAATAAGCTTTTAGAGGATTTAAGCTCACCTTTCTAACATAATTTTTCATTTCTTATTTATTCTCTTCAGATATTTCACTCTTGTTTTTTTATGGTATCCCATGAAATTTCTTGTGCTTCTGAGAAGAAGGAGGAAAAAAAAAGCCACTTTCAGTTAAAAATTTCTGTTGGAAAAACACATTATAATTAAAGACATTGTCGGCTGGGTATCTCTCGCAACATATGGGCTGAATTACTCAGGAAAGAATTGAACCACACTGTTTCAGATTGGTTACGGTGGTAAAAGCTGCCTTGCGCCGCTCTGCAGAAGAGGGATGGATAAAATGCTCTTTGAACAGTCAAGATTTTTTAAAAATGTCAGTGCAGAGGGCTTGCATTTGTATTTGGCTTCCTAGACCTGCCTCTTGACCTTCTAATTACTTTATTTGAAACAGCACTGAGGGTATAATAAAACTGGAGGTTGTCTCTCGTTTGCTTTATCATAAATTAAAGCTGTTAGTTTGCGAGGTGAAAGTAGAGGCAGAGTGTTCATTACTGCTCAAGTGACGGCTTGTCAATAGCACTGCCTTTTAGTTTGTTCTAGTCAGCACTTGCTGGGCATTTTGTTGGACCACTGGGAAATAAATACAACAAGATTATACATTTGGAATACCGCAAGAGTTCATGAAGGGAAGGGAAAAAAAAAAGGGCAAATGATAAATTATACACTTGGTAGAAAGTGACGTGCTATCTTGTGCTATTAACAACCAGAGATAATTGCAGCGAATTGTAATTGCAGTTTGCAACTTACAGTACAGTGTGTCCAACATCAATCTTAATGGTGAACAAAGCAATTTATATTAAAAGTTAATTCACTTGGTAAGTTTCGGCTGTGTACAAGGGAGCTAACAGATGTAGCTTTTCAGAAAGTTCAAAGGCATTTGGAACATGGGGAGAAATGCTAATGGAGTAAGCCTTAGAGAAATATTGCGTTACTACTTGTAATGAAAACAAATGTATGCCATTATATCCCAGTTTGTGTTTATTTAATAAACCATACAGTTTTGTACTTTGAAGAAATTGCGTTTGTGGATGTAACAAAACCAGAGATTTACTCATAGATTACAGAGGAATAGCAATTATATATGTATAAAGTAAATGGGGTCTAGATTTCCATGTATTTGAGTCTATATTCAATTTTAACTTAATCCTTTTACGAGACAGTAGTGGTGAGTGTGTGTATATGTTTATATATGTATACATATGGATCATTGGAATTTTTAAATCTAAGGCTTTATTCTGGAATTGTTTACTAGCACCCAGGGTATTTTGCTAGGTTGCCTGGTTATAATTACTCTAGATTTTCAGTGCTATCTTTAATCTGCTTTAATTAAAATGAAGCTTTATTTTGTGCAAGCCAAACATCCCTTCTAATGGAGATGGTAATCTCACTTTCACTGACCACCTAGTGGTGCCCTGCAGTCTGGAAGGGATTCTGCATCCCACTGCCTCCTCTCCTGTGGGCTGCATCACTTTGCAGTTTCATTAACAAGTATGAGCATTTTCTCAGTGTTGTGGTCAGCCCTTGGTGCTCTTCGAATGACAGAGAATTCCCTGAACTGGCGAGCCATGATCTAAACACTTGCTGGTCTGCTATGGGATTGGCTGCACCTTTCTGGGTGACCATCAGTGCAGTTTGAAAATGCAGGGTGAAAGTACTGCCTTTTAAAGTAGTCATTTGTCACAGTATGCAAACGTCCAAAGTAAAACATGCTTAGATTTGACCAATTGAATGATTGCTACCTTTTTTAGAACAGGGAAAGGACTGGAGGAGAAGGGGATTGAGAAGGAGGTTTTACTTACTGTGTCACCTGCCCTATCCAGACCTCCTTCAGAGGATTCACCCACCACAGGAAGGAGTATTGTTCTTCATTTTAGTACCATCATGCTTCTTTGTAATCATCTTCTCCTTCTGAGACAGCAGAGTTGTTCCTATCTAAACCTTGGGCAGGTTCTCACCTAGTCCATAGATCTACTGAATTCAGGGGAGCAGAGACACGTAACACTGGCTCATGAATGGTGCTTACTGGACTTTTGGGAGTAGCTGTAAGCTGGACTGAGGCTACTGCTCTTCTCTATGATCTTATTTTCATTGAGTAGGTAAGAATGTGAGTTTCGGAACCAACACACTTGCTTGGTGTACGGTATGGGTCTTTACTTGTCTCTGTGGAAGGACATCCAGAGTTGTAATAAACTTCCTCTCACTTATACAGCATCCCCATGTGCCTCAGCAAGGGCTTTGATCCAGGCTTCAGTAAAGATTTATCCTCTTAAAAAGTACTACCATAAATCATTTAGTCATTAGTGTTACAATGTGGAGGTAAACTAATAATATGTAGTAGCGGGCTTTTAAATTTGGTGGTCAGTGCTTTGCTGCAAATTTCAGAATGGGAGATAGAAGCTAAAAAACCCCAAAACTTCACTTTTAGCTGGTAATGAATTTTCTCCTGTAAAACAATGTCCTGTATCTGACAGAAATTGTCAGGAAAGGTAATTTGATGAGCTCAGTTTAGAAATGTTGCATATAGTTTTCCATTTGTTTTAGCAAGAGCCATCTGTAAATCTAAGGGGTGTTTTGACAGCCAGTCATTCTGGATGTACTGTATTCCATTCAAATAACTTTGTTTACTTTTCCGTAGGCAAAAGCAGAATTATTAAAAATATATAAAGTTAGCTTATATTTCACTTGTTTTTATCAGGATCTCTCTGCGTATATGAATATCCTAACTAGTGCAATTAATTTTACAGAGAAGGGCATGTGTTGCTTCCTATATATATTTATTTTACGTGTCCTAGTAGAATTAAGTTATTTCCTTCTTTTCTCCTTAGCTTCATGACTATTAGTGAATGTCCTATGCATTGCTCTGTTAACAGAACACCTATCCAAAAAACCCCACACCGATTTAATCCTGACATGTACGACCGCTGTAAGCCACTTGACACTGCTGTAGACTCGGTAACGCTGGCGATGCAGCAGTGGTGCGTGGGGCTGGGTAGCATTGTCGCAGTCTGCCGAGGGTGAGATTGTCTTGCAGGAGAAAGGATGGGGAAATACAAAGATTCACATTTTTTAAACGCTCAGCAATTAACACCTTCCATTTCACAGTCTCATTAAAGGAGACAGCTTTTCATGGGAGTTCAAGTACCATGTACTCTGTGTATTTACTCTGCCTATATATACATTCCATAACAAGGCGTGTCTGCCTTTTTCTCCAGGCACTCTATGAGAAATGTCAAAAGGGCAATTAAACGACTTAGAGTACTTGGGACACTCCGTTCACCCAGTAATTAACGTAAATCATAATCTGGCAACAAACCTTATTCCTAGTCTTTGTCATCTCCCAGCAGAACAGTTAAATGGCCAGATACCCAAATTGTTGAGCTGTTACTTAACTCGCCATCTGAAGCAGTTTTATTTTGTTTCTACACATGTGTATCTATATAAGAAACATTTCTGAATGTTGGTCTCATGAATCAGATGTGGGTTATTTCTTTACTGATGTCAGTTAACTAGTATATTTACCATTAATTTGTAGTATGTTTAGCACCTACTACAGAGAAAAAGTTACAAAGCATTAACAAAAGAAACCTGGTGAAAGGACTTTATTAAGAATGAAAATGAGCAGTATGAGAAAATCCTGAAGAATTCTACCAGATACTATAATGGAGCATGCCATGAAATACTTTTTAATGTAATTGAAATTAAAATAGTTTACAGTATTCCTGAAATAGAGAAATGTAAGAAGGAGCCAACGTGGTATCCTCAGGACTTCTTCAAAAATGAAATATATTAGGGGTAAGGAGGGGAACCAAAAGCAGAAGACATAACAAAGGTTAAATTGAAGACTTGCAGAAAGAGGACAAAGGTCATAAAGCACATACAAGATGATCTACTTCTAGAAAAGAGGACTAGAGGAAAAAGAAGCTTTAACAAGATCTTTGTACAAAAGAAATGTTAATAAAACTGTAAAGCCACTGATACATAAAACCTGAGAAAAGAGTACGAATCTGAAGAACTTTGCATTCATCAACATGTTTTGAAAATTTCCTTCATTCTTTAAATTTTTTCCTTATCTCTTAACAGAGCCACAGTAAAAACTGTATTAAATGAGTGAGACAACACTTGAATCACTCGAACATGTGAAAATAATGAGGTCTGGATGATTTTGTCATCAGGAAGGATTTGACCAGCAAGTTGGTCTTTTGTTTGATTTTTTGGGAGGTTGTTTGGTTTGGGTTTTTTTAGTATTAGGGTACCAGAACTAGATGAAGTGTATTTTGGAAAGAAAAGGACCAGATTTAACAGTTGTAAATCCTAAGTTCATATTATTTCTTTGTAACATTCAAATAATTTGTGGGCATTCAGGGAAAAACTTGTACATTTCGGTACAAATTCAGTACCTGATAAAGTATAGCTTCATTTCTGTATTGTATGTTAACTAATACAAACTTCATCATGTTACTCCTTCCATAGTACTTTTTGGCAGTAGGTCTCTGAATATTTTACAAAAGAGGTAAATAAGATTATCCTTCAGGAAACTGATGAACAGAGAAATGCAATAACTTAATCCAAAGTGACTTCAGAAGTATTGTGGTGTGTTACTTTATTTAACATGTTTAAGTTATTCTTTCAAATAGTAAAAACAGAGTACCATGCTGAGTAACGTAAATAAAAAATAAATGATATAAGAAAAAAGAAGTCCATACAGAAATCATCATCTGAAAACAATTTCTCAAAAGCATGTCGGCCATTCTTGCAAGAGGATGCATTTTTTTAAAAAAGGGAGATTCCCATAAAGAATTTCAATGAGATCCTCTTCAAACTTGAACCTAATTCTTGGGAGGAGGAGAGAAGAGAGGGAGAGTCTTGTTTCTGTGGGAGAATTTATTTTATTTTGGTACCATGATTTTTGAGGGTGTATTTCTAGTTCTTGGTACTCTCAGTGGGAGAACAAGCCTGGCTCTGGATTCAGCAAGAGAAATGAAACCAGACCAGGAAACCCTCTCCTCCACCACTGTGGTCTGTGAAAACAGAATCGAGCCTGAATATTTAGTGTGATGTCTGTGCTAAGTAGAAGCATGAACAATTCTGGTAAAGTAGCAAAAATAGGAATATTTTATGTCTATGTATGAAATACGTAAAACTGGTGAAGTTGTTGAGAGCCAGGTACTAGCTGCAGTGTGTTTGTTTTTCAGGATTGTGAGTAGCTCTCTGCTTTCAGGCGTTATAAAAAAGATGTCTATGTCGATCTTTTTATTTTCAAAGTAAACATACAAGTAGCAGGATTAAACGAAGAAAAGTTTAGGTTATTAAATAAAGTTCCAACGCTTCTTACTTGCTCAAAATATTTGCGGCAAGTTCTATGAAGTAGAAAATGAAGGGAATGCTCCATGCAATTTTTCTTTAGCCTTTTTGCTATGCAACAGGGCAATCGATACAAATCTTTGCAGTAATCATATATTGATTTTCCTAGAATATAACTCCATTTAAAGCATTTTTATCCCCAGGAGTGAAAGCATTGGAGGCTATCAAAGGAGGAAGTAGCTTTCCTTGACCCCATCTGCAGTTCACATTGATTAACAGAGGCTAGGTAAAATAAATAAATATGTGTGAGAGAGAAGAAAGAAAAAAGAGTCACAGAAAGGTTAATACTGGCTGGGGAGAAACATAATTATAGTGCATTAGGGTTTTTGTAAAATTATTGGGTCAGGAAAAGCTAACAAGTGACTTGGAGAAGGTGGATTCTTCATTAAGTCAGAGTCGAATATTACAATACCTATTTTTCACTGTCGGTGCTGCAAATTCAAGTAACGGGGAGCTTTCAAGTGATCTACCTTTGTGCACACATGGCTATCAGGATAGCAAAATTGGATTGAAACCAGTATGTTTTCACATCACCCTGTAAAGGATGGTCTGTTATGATGTGCTGAGTCTGGGACAAATTCGTAACGAACGTGCAGAGGAGGTATTGTAATATTGTGAAAATGCTGTTGTTGTAGATAGTTTCAAAAGCTGCAGAAATGTGATGATTTGTTTATTACTGATATGTATGGAAAATTATAGGTAATGCAAGATATTATTTTAATGTCATTTTAGTAACACTGAAGCAATTCCCTTCTAGTACAATGTATTCGGGACAATTCTCAGTTTTTAAGCCCTTGTTCCATTCACTGGGAGCACAAAGTGGATGGCATCGCCACTCACGCAGGCGTTACGTTCTGTAGCGTAGCACTCTGACACGAGGCAGTGCACCCAAGATGATGCAGTAAGTGAGGCCATATGCCATAATTTTTGGAATCAGGTTTTTCCTCAAAGCCAGGGATATTTGGATTTCCTAATTCATCGTGGATGCCCTGAAAGTCCCTACAGCCCATCCTGTGCAGCTTTCAGCTCTCTGCTTTCAGTCTGGCAGTTTCACTTCTGTGATTTCCTGGCCTTTCTCCTCTATTTCCAGTGTTTTTTGTGGCTGCAGCTAGGTTCTCACAGCTCAGCCGTTATTAAATTAAAAGGTGTGTGTAGCCTCATTATCCTCCTCAGTGCGTTGTAGTTGAGAGTGTTTATTTTACCAGCAACTTCAGAGCTTTTTTGCTTCAGGCAAAGCGACTACTACACATTGTCAGATAAAGTACCTTATCTGTCAGCAGCACTCTCGTGAATTAATCATCATTCAATAGGTTTACTAATCAAGATTTGAGATGAATGTTTTGATAGAGCAATCAGATTCGTCTAATCTATCATTCCCTGACAGTTGCTTTAGGCAGAGTGCTACCTTGGCATTAGTACCTGGGTTTGATCAGTTTGGCATGGCCCCACCAGTCAGTAGCATCACTTACTGCAGCAATGGACTTCAGCATCAACGCTGTAGTTCTGTTCCACTTTCAAGAGAGACTGGAGTGAAGCTGAGATCAGGAAGCTCCCACCTATCCTGTAACACGTTATCCAAAAATCGTCAAAGCAGGAGTTCACTTTGTAGTTTTGCCAAATAACAAAAGTACTCAGAGTTTGTTGACAAATCTGAGACGTGATTTATGGTGGCTTATGCAAACGTTGCTGAGGACTGAAAGGGTCACAGGAATAGAAAGGAGATAAACTTAATATATTGTTAAGTGTTGCTAATTATGAATCTAGTCACGTCTGGTGTCACTAAAATTTGTTCTCTATTTTGCCCAGTTAAACATTCTTGGGTGTAATTTACAACATAGCTTGCAGCAGTTTGCTCAATTTGAAAGCATAAATGAAAGCTTTCATTGTATATTGACATATTTTTCTTGTTAAGCAATGTTTAAAGTACTGATACAAGGTGCTGTAATAGTGGGTTAGGCTACAAGTGCAAGTTTGGTACATTGTAGTCAATAATGCATTAGTGTGGGAAAATGCAGGAGAGAATTGATGTATCCTTTTTTTAACATGGATGGAGTCTTGTCTCCATATAGAAGAAAAAAAGCCTTCACGCATCAAAGGCTGCATATAGGCTGCATATAGACCTTTATTCCCATATAATTTAATTTTAGAGTATGTGTCGGTAGTATGAACACCACATATGTGTGGACCTTTAGTTTCAACATCAGCTCAACATGTATTCTTTCTGTCATGCTGATCTTACGGTACTTGTGATTTTTGGGATCACGTGGCATTTACATGTTGATGTGATGAGAAGTCTGCTGTGGGCTGTCCTCTGTATTAGCAGTGGTTCTAGGTAATGCTTGTTCCTGTGCAGCAGGCTACCGTGAGAATCAGGTACTTTTTGAATTCTTTGAAGGCCTTAACACAGAGCCAAAACCAATCTCTTACCAACGAGATGCAAACTCCTATGCCAATGTACAGTTTTAATTGTTTGAAAATTTGAAATACATTAGGTAAAAGAAGTGGCCAGAAAGTACCAGTTTCCATGTAGATATTCACCCCTAATCCCAGAAAACAGAAGTGTGCAGGTGTAACATTTTATATGACAGAAATTAGTGTCCAAATGCCTGTACTGTTCCAGTTCTGAAGGAGTTCAGTGGCAACTTGAAGTGCTAATATTTTGGTAACAGCCAGATGGAATAGGAAATAAACTGTTATTTACTGATGAGCTCAGAAGATCGTGGTGTAAAAATTTATATTCACTTGAGGTTAAATAAGCAATCGTAATGCTAGATGTTTGAGGCCATGCTTTAGTTGCTTTCCTGCAGTTATCTCTGAGCTCAGAAGCTCACTAACTTCCACTCTGCCTGCACAGATGCTTTCTGAAGTCCTAGCACAAATAGTTTTTGAAAATTGCTGTGGAGTAAGGACGCCAGTAGCATTAACCACTCGAGAGCATCAGTAGGCGAACTTAGGCAGAGTCCAGTGCTCCTACAATCCTTATTGAATCTGTTGCAGACAGCAAGGACAATAATTCCTCTCAGTAATGATCAATGAGATACTTTCCTGGTTAACTTCATCAGCAGTGAAATGCCTTCAGTATCTGCTGCATGTCAGAGAGCACTCGTGTGTGCCACCCGGTAATGCAACACAGCTTAGATGGAAAAAAAATGGTACTCAAGTGCAAAGACAATTGAACTTCTAATTTTACCTTATTGGGTTTTTCACATAGTCTGGCAAATTTAAAACAGAACAAAACAAACCCCACACTGTTTTTTTATGACTTCTGTTTAAAAAAATGTATTTTTTATTTTTGTCAGTCACTACTCTGCTAAAAGCCAAAGTGAATATTATTTGTACTCGCTGCTCATGAAATACCATAGGCTTGTTTCTGTGGAGTGATGAGAATTACATTGACTTTGCCTCCACAGGATTCCTCCTAATATCCTGTCAACTGTCGTATGCCCTGCATTTACTGCTGTGCTCAAATCCCATTTCTCTATAACATTTAAAAGGAATAATGAAAGGGCATCCTTTCCCATATCAACCTACTCTATTGTTTCATTTGTGCACTGAACTGCTGATGATTACTTTGCAAGTTCCCTCTAACTGGTAAACTAGGTGAGATTTTTCTATACAAGTTTAGATGAGGAAAGCTCTGTGATGATCAACGAAGTACTGGGTATGTAAAGTGGATGATTAAATTTCCTTGCTTCCTCCATCAAATTCTGCAAGTTAAAAATCCCATTCTGAGGTTCTCCACTCACTCAAACCCTGCTGCCTTGACAGCCACCTTTGACTTCATTTTCTTCATGATAAAATCTAGCATGACACGCAAGAGCGCCTTGCTCATATGTGAGATGAATGATGGTGCTGCGTGCTTAGTACAATAACATGAGGTTAACATAGATCAAAGATTTGCTAGAGATATTAAGAGCAGGCAGCCTCCATGTACTTAATTCATCTGGATTTCTTCCCTTTTGCTAGTTAACATATCAAACTAATAAATAGCAATGAGTCATTTTGGTTTTTTTTTCTTTAGAGTGCTAATAAATGTATTTGAGTTGACAGTTTTATAATGGTGAAGAGATAAAAAGGAGCATCTTGGAATAAAGATGCTCCATGTGAATGCTTGTATGCATTTCTGTTCGCATGGCCATATATATAACACCTGTGTGATCCCTCAGGCAATTCAGTCGCTCATTTTTCCTGCCAATTTGCTTGCTTCATTTTGATCTATGTTTGCTATCATTTGTCAACTGACACCTTAAGCATGTTTTCACATCAGTTGTTTTGAGAACATGAACGCTGATAATTACATCAGTACTGCCCCATTGCAGGAGGATAGACTAGACAGTCACTGGGACTGGTTGTTAACAGTTATTTATCAGTTATTAATTTCTGATTTTCATATCTTGCAAAATTGCTGCTTGCTCATCCATTTTTCTTGTTGCAGATTTGTAGGCAGTAACTAGAACTCCTTCGTTAAGTGCATGTCCTCCTGGCTTCAGTATCCAGGTTTGGTGGTTGGGTGTTTATCCTGGTTATAAAAGCCTCGTCTCCCCTTATGTAGGGGACCTAAAGAACAGTCCCAGGTTTCCTGTGCCTCAGTTATTCTCAACTTCCTTATCTTAAAACAGAATTCCCCGGGGTTTGTGCATACACATGGCCACTATCTGCATTGCCAAGTTTCCATGAAAGACCAGTCTACCTTTATCATGACCTAACTGAGATTTCTTAAGGGCTTCATGCAAATATTCTTCATAGTCTGAGGCATTCCTTATCATTTCTACCATGATAGCTCCATCAACTGGATCGAGCAGGTGGTGGTTCTTCCTTGCCACGAGGGCAATCTTCTCCCTAGCACTCACTCTTATAAAGGAGCGTAGGTGAGATCGAGACAGTGATTGTGGTTCCCATTCATACAGGGCCTTGCACAAACAAGGTATCCCAGAAGACCACCTTATTTTCATTTTAGTCTGCTGATTCATCTAGTTTTCTGCCCCAAACCTCATGCTTTGAGAATGGAAGCATTTGAGGCAAGGAGTAACTGGTCTTTCTGTGTACCTGAGACTAGTTGTTTCACCCAGCTGTTGTCTTCTTATTTAGACATAGATCTAAAGTCATCATGAAATAAGCCAGAAACTCATTGAAACAGAATCCCGTCATCCTAACAGAAACACGTTTCATATCTGTAGCCAGGAGCTGACGCTCCGTAACACAAGTCTCATATAAAACCAGAATTGTTCCAGTGGTGTTAAACAGTGCTACTGCTTTAAAAGGGACTTACCCCAAAGGACTTATTACCACAATTTTCCAAGTCTTTAATTTATTATGTGCTCCATGTTTTATTACCTTTCCCAGATCTTAGTTATCTCAGCCCCACTTTTGAGTGCTGAAAGGTTGAAAGGTGCAAAGGCTGTGAACTTAAAGGCACATCAAGTGCTAAAATGTTTAGACTATTTGAAATCAAGGAAAACAGATATAAAGCTGTTTACTTCTGAAGTGCGTGCGCATGTTTTAGAGTCCAGCATGAAACCTCTTTAAACATTACAGTGCATAATTGACGTTTACTTTTTTATCTGTGCATTTTTTCCTAAATGTCTAGAACAGGATTTACTGGGACTTCAGTATGAGTGCTATAGCAAAATGTCTTTTTTCAGGTTTTCAGCCTGAAATCTAAAAGTGCAGGGTGTGGTTTTCTGTTTTTATTTTGGTGTTTGGTTTGCCTTTTTTTTTTTTTACTAAATTTTCTTTTTTACTGTGTTTTCCACAAGGAGGCAAAGTTATATGGCATTCCAACAGCAAAAAAGCAGAGCTCCTTGTGCAGTCTGCAAATGTCTAGATGTACATGGGTTATAAGGGAAACACAATTTTGCTATTTAAAAATATACATCTTACATTTATGTAGCACCTCTTATCCCCAAGGATCCCAAAGTACTTTGGAAAACTCTAAACATATGTTGGCTCATCTAGCATACCAGTAGAGTATTGGCAGCTGTGGTACAGAACACAGTGGCCTTTTAAAGAAGTAAAATTCCTTTAAAAAATGGAGAGACAAAAGACAGTAAGCATCCAAGTCAACTGCCACTGAAGTCTTTCCTTTCATTTTGGTGGGAGTTGCACAGGGAAAAAGTCAGGAAATGTCACCATTTTATTTGGCAGGTTAAAAAAGAATAGCACTTTCCCTTTTTTTCCTCCCAAAATGAAGGAATTTTTACAGAATCACTTGTGTACTGCTTATGGTTTCAGATCCTAAAGAGACTTTTTAAGCCATTTCAGTTTAACTGCGGCTTCACGTACCTAAACTCGAGAATATATTCTATTGTAAATCAATGGGATTTTAGTTGGTGAAGGAGCTGGAGTTTGACTAGGAATGGATACTGTTATTTTGAAGTTTTAAAACGTGCCTTGAAGACCCAATCGTGCTTACATTGGCAGCGAATAGAAATTATAGTGGTGACTTTGGGCTTTGAATAATTTTTTTAAAAATAACATATATTAAAGTACATTAAGTTTATCTGTCTGCCTATCTTTCTCTGTATAGATGTAGTTCATGGTGACATGCTTCCGAGACTTTTCGAGGGGAATAAAGTAGAAATAGTTTTCCTCTTCCATATTAACCTGGGCACTTTCCTTATTTCATTTCTGTGCGCTGAGGGTACTGGACAGGTCCTAGATAGACCTTTTTGGGTTTTTTTTTCTTTTTTCTTTCTTCTTCTCTCATCTGTTGCTACTTTTGGATTGATAAAACTTTCAAAAAGCCAGATGCTCAGGGCCATACCCCTGAATGCACATGAAAACAACTGTAGCAACGTGTATGAATCCAAAATTCACCTGGACGACTGAACAGCCGCTGGTTTTCACCAGAGATGCCCGGTGGTGTTAGTGCAACCAGGGAAAACGGTCAGTCTCTGTTGCAAATCAAGCTATTTCACATGGAAATTGCTCTGAAACCAAAGCTGTTGTCTTTTCATAAGATCTGCCACTCAACGTTTTTGTTGATGCAGTCCAGCTCCTGCCTGGGTAAGTGCACAGCGCTGCAGGGTTTGCTGGCACAGAGGGCACGAAGTGGAGCTGCTGCTGGGGGTTGGGTACCATTGAGGCAGGGGCTGTAACCGAAATGGCAGCACCGAGCTTGTTCAGACACAGAAGTGGTTGTTTATGGCTTAAAGGCACTGGTACCAGTTTCACACTGCCAGGACTGGCTGTGCTTCAGTTCGGAGCCTGGGTCAGACCAGGGTGGCTCCATCTTTCTCACAGGTGTCCTGTGCCACCTCGGCTGGTGTGGTCTGACTGGCCCTGCCAAACTGGGCACAGTACCAATGCCCGCAAATGGGTTTCGGTTTTTGTTTAGTATATGAATGTTTGCAATCACAGTTACTGGGTGTAGAATATTTCATAATTCTGAGTCATAATAAGTACTGGAATATGTTGTGGTAGAACAAAAAATCATCCTTGGCATCATCACTCAGTAGTATTACAAGCCATGGTAACTCTTCTAGAAAAAATGTGTTTATATCCTCTATCAAGAATATAGGATCTTGATGAAGACCTCTGATAATATACAGTACATTATCATTCTTAAAAACACACTTTAATTATTTGTCATAATAACCATTCGTTGGAAGAGACGTGAAAAATACTCTTCTCTAAGTCCAGTGGATCCATCTTCGGTTTGAGAAACTTGCTGCACACAGCAGCAGTAGCCAGCCCATGCACATTTTTAGCTGCTGGGAAACATCTCAGTGAAAGAGCTTTTCAATTTCTGATGCAAAGATTTGGTTAAGAAGCATCACCCTTTTTGGCAGTTGCATGAATGAGTTTATTTTTTCTAAGTAAAACACTATTATTAACTTGTTTTTTGAATAAAATTGTCAACATTGATTACATTTAGACCTTTTTCAGTGTAAAGATGTAAATAGCTTTGTAAATGAATTCATCTGTTGTTAAGTGGATATACAAATGTAAAAGAAAACAGAGTTGATTTACTTCTTACCCAATCGATTTTCCTGCTAATATTCACCATCATTTTGCAGCATGAGTCACAAAGTATCTAGGAACTTTAAGTCTGGAAAACCCTCTCGGCATGCTAATGTGATCTTTTAAAATACGTATTTGGCTTGGAAGTGCTTCTCAGCTTCCATGCCCAATATCCCTTCCTCAAAACACCCTCCAAAGAGAAGAAGTTTTAAATCGTTATTAGTCTTTATGGTTTGATGGGGTTTAGTTGCCTTTCCAGCCCTTGGATGTGTTAGCACAGTGGCGTGGACTTGGAATAATTATTTAATGTTCTTATATAGAATGTAAAGAACCAGACTAAGAAGAGTTGTGATTTTGTTGTTTTTTTTCTCTAAATTACAAATGCAGGGGGCGGGGGGGCGAATGAGGCAGCCATTGCTATGGTAAATAATTTGAAAAATAACCATAATTATGCTTTATCTATGTCATTGATTTAATGCAAACTCAATGGCTTTTGTGTGTTTGTTTTCAGTAAGGCTGGATAGGTCTCATAAGACAATAATAAATAATATGCTTTGGAAGATGTCTAAAACGTAGATTTTTTTTTTTAATACCAGTTAATAAATATTCTATAGTTAAAATAGGTAGCAGCTGAGTGTTGATTAGGAAAGAATAAATCAGAACAAGTAGTAATAACTTGCCTGTGTTCTGCATGGGCAAAATTTCAAGTCGATAGTAAAATGTTGTTAATCAGTGGATTGATTTGGCCGTAAAGCAGTTGTATATTGATGCAACTGAAGCATTAAATTTGAGCATTGTCATCTCTGGGTGTGTCAGATCTGAAGGCTGCATTGCAAGCTGTGAATTCCCCAATATTGATAGTAATCAGAGAAGGGGATTTTTGAAGGAAATATCCACCCCCTGCAGAATGGAAAGGGTAGAAATTTCTCTAATGAATATGATGCCAGATGATCAAAGCAGATCATCAAGGTGTGTGGTAGCCACTGTACCAGCCATAGCTCTGCTGCTGGTCCTTGCTGTCTGCTTGTGCTGGGCTGGAGAGAGGGAGCGGAAAAGGGGTGCAGAGGACAAAGCAGCGTGGTGGGGAGGCTGTTCTCGCAGGCACATGCACGGTATTTGAGTCCCTGGGTCATAACTGAAACCATAGGTCAGAGTATTCTGCTGTCATTTTAGATGTATGGCTTCTACAGAGTTAGAAGTGGTAGTTCAGGAGGCACACTGAGGTCTGGGTTTAAGTCTCCAGGAGGTACTACTTGGCATAATGTTTGGAGCACTGATATTGGCCATACCTTGCTTCAGAACCAAAAGCTTTGTCAGCTGTTGTGAAGAGCTGATCTCTTTCTCATAGCCGTGGGTTTTCATCAAGTGATCTTTCATGACAAAGAAATTGAACTGAGATTAGGGGACTAATTTTCAGTTTCAAAATAAAAGGACATTTGAGCTTGGGCACAAAAGAAGATGTCTTCTCTTTGCCTCTTTAGCACCTCTCAAATTCACTGGAACGTGTTTATTTATTCTCTGAAGACTGAAAAGACTTTGAATTGTCAGTGGCACACGTACTCATGCAAATCTGAGAGAAGCTGAAACTTTTTTCTTTGTTTGTTTTGACTAGCACTTGCGATACATTAAGTAAAATGCAGTATGTAATGCAGTATGTAGCTGTGAGCAATTCCCTTCTTTTTTTGTGTTCATATTTTATTTACTGTATCTTGTTCTCAGCGCTCCAAATAATCTTAAAATAAGTCTGATCCTATTTGATAAGAAGACCAACAGTTTCTTCCCTTCTTCTTTCTTCCAATCAAATTGAATACCTTAACAACCTAAACATAATCAGAGCAAGTCTCCTGAGAATACCCCACAGCCATGACCTGACTTTGCCTGGGATGCTTCCTCAGCTCTTAGAGAGAAGGGGACGCCAGGGAAGGAAAGAAATGCCAATAATCTGGCTTCAACGAGAGATCCTGCTCACTTCCCAGTGCTGCTTCTCTTAGACATTGCTTCTGTCTGCAGTTGCTACTGTGAGCAGGTGGAAAAGGGCATTTAAACAGCTAATTTCCCCCAAGTTTTAGAAATTTACAGGGCAAAGTGCATTTTAAAATGGGCTTAGAAGACATCAGTAAATGTAAATTTCCCTTGCAAAGCTTTGCGGTGTTTAAAGAGCCATCACTTGGCAAACAAATTGTGGCTACCATTTCCAAATAGACTTATTATAGACCTGAAACATTATGGACCTGTCGTTGCTATGTTTGCTATGGTAAATGAAGTAATCAATCAGCAGAAAACAAAACCAAACCAAAGCAGATGGTGCGGTGTCCGTTGCTAGCTGGGAAACTACTACAAAGCGTGCCAGAGCAGCTTCAACGAGCAGAAAAGTTCTGAGCTATCTTAACCCAGTAATGTTGTATTGCATGGCTGTGCATCTCGAATGAAGTCAGAACAACTCAAGATTGAAAGGCTGGTTTTGTATTAATTTTTTTTAGATCCACACGTATTATGGTAACGTAGAGAACTCCATCTCTAATGGGGGTAACATTGTGGATGGTGGTGAACAGATGCCTGAGTGCCTGAAGTTAAATGAAATGAATGGCCCCTTCTGTAGCTGCAAACCGTAAAGAAAAGAGATGGAGCCTTGCTCAAGGCCATCCAGGGAGGTCCTGGCAGTGCCGAGGGGAAGCGTGACCACCTTGGGAATGTCCATCCAGAGCTCAATGTCTTCCTTGTACGGAGTGATGCTCCGGCTTCCTATGGGCCAGCGCTCTGATTTCTCTGATTTAGAATCTGATTTTAGACTTTTAAATATGCTGGGCTTATTTAAATGGTAGAGTAGATGCAGGCTGTAAATTCTTAGGTTTTTACTTTTACACAATGTAGCTTGCTGAAGGACGTGAACTGAAAGTCAGAACTAGCTCTTTTTTCATGAGTGCGTATTTTCTGGTTTGGGCTTAGTAAAAACAAAAGTGATTTGATCACCATTAAGTGTAGTGATTTGTCTGCAATTATTTTCTCATTGTGATTCTGAAAACATGACAGAATAGGAAGAGGGGACAATTTACACCTGCTTTCAGTAATTCTTTTTAACATTGACACAAATGAAAACCTCCAGTTGAGCTCAGAGATTGAAAGCTACTTGCGACTTGTTTGCACTGGTTTCTTACAACAGAATGCTTAAAGCAGCAGAAACTAAATTCATAAAGCAGCATGGAATAAATACAAATGTACTGAAGGGATCTGGGAGATGCAATTTGTGAATGAGTCTATGTGAGGACAGAAATGAGACCTGGAGTATTTGGGTAGAAATTGTTCCATAGGCTGCAAGCTGCTTTTAGGTCCATACACTTCTCTCATCCACGTGTACAAAGAAACCTGTGCACGGGGTAGAAAAGAAACATGACCCTTTGTGAGCAGCAAACTGAGAGCCTGAGCACACAGAAACGCTGTACAGTTAGCACAGCCTAAGACCAAGGATATTGCAAATTAATTGAGCACAAAAATTTGTGTACGGTTGGCATGTCTGTTCTTCCATGAATCAGAAGGAAGAGTTGGGCAGAGATCCTTTTAGGAAGAAAAGAAAAACATGTTAGTTATTGTATTGAGAGGATCTTTTTATGAGAAAAGGGGATGCTGCTTCATTAATAACTCTGACATGTCCCACCAATTCTGGTGGGTCTGATAGATTAAACATGAACCTCTCATTATTCAAGCAGCTGAAATGTATTGGCTGCTTTACCCACCTAATATTTATTCCTTGCACAGTATAACTACAAAATTGACATCTTCTTTTAAAATTGTTTGGCTGTAATAAATATAAAACTTTCACCACTGATGTAAAGCATTGCTAGCTGGCATCATTTCCTATCCCTTTTTAATTATTCTTGACACTGTGGAGAAACATCTAATATAAATCTGTAATGTGCTCTGATGACAAACTACACGGTTGGAAGACCATGTAATCTCTCCACAATTAATTAAAGTGCACAGAGCTTTTTATTCCCTCTTTTTTTTTCCTTTTTTTTTTCCTTCATTTTTTTCCACCACCCGCCCTGCCCCCCCCCCGAGCAACCAGATGCCACTGACTGGCTTGAATAACATTGCTGTCAACTGTAAAAAATTAAGATCCAAACCCTAAGAAAGATACTTAAATAAAGAAACCAGATGCCAGGTTACTTTTTGATATTATGGCATACATCTTGGTGGAAGGCACTATTGTTCAACATCTGTAGCTTTACATACTTAATTGTTCACATAACTTAGCAAATCTGTCGGCAGTTTATTTCTACAAGTATCTGTCACTTCAGCAAATCCTTTATTAAAAATTGAACGGTGCTAATCAGTGTGAATAGTTCACCAGCGCTCCCAGAGCAACTAAACTAAGGCGGCTTGGGCCGCTGGTTTGCACTGGGCTTATCCTTTTGGTTTGAATGGTGTCCTGGTTTGAGCTAAATAGAACT
>NW_010173635.1:0-10881 GCF_000695765.1 Mesitornis unicolor | reverse complement strand
GACTGTGTCAAAGGCTTTACTGAAGCCTTTTAGTCGTATATTTCCCTGTCCTGCTGCCGGTATGTACAAAAGGGAGATCCTTGGGGAGATGCAGCTCTATGGCTGAGACTTGCATATACTTGATTTCTTCAGTGAAAATGTCTCTGGACATGGAGCTGTGGATTTAGTCCCACTACCAGCATGCTTTCTCTGCTTGCTCTTATAGCAGCAGAGCTCTGTGTTTTCTGTCAATACTTTGACATCTCCACTGGAATACAGTGAAACGATACAGGAAATAAACAGCAGAAGACCAAGCTGCATTCATGGTTTCTGTAGACCAAGACTGCAGATGGTATTCTGCTTGTCATCTCTTATTTCCTCTGCTGTTTTTTCCTTAATCAGCAGGGTTCCACTTAAAATCAACAGGGTTCTACTGTTGCTTCCCAGAATGATCTCTGAAATCACATCTTACATATTGTTCAAAAATTAATACATTTCTATCCAAACATAGAGGTATCATCCAGTTGAGCTTATGGCATTGCAAACCTGTCTGGCAAAGATCAGACTTGAATTGTGTTGAAGCAGTAGAAGTGGATTTTAATCCACTTTAGAACTACAAAAGAGAAAGGGAAGATGCTTTCAAAGGGAAGAAAATGAAAGACCTCAGTTACAAGTGTGGAAGCACATAGGTAAGTATTTTGTGATATTTCAAATACTGATCTAACTAAATGTTATCCACTTAATGATGAATTTTAATTTCTGATGTATTCTGCAGGTCTGCTAATAATGGTAAGACAAACCAAAAGGACAGTAAGAAAGAAGAGAATTTCAGAGCATGGCTCTAGAAGGATCTGTGTGTACTTGTCCATTTGTTGCAGAAAGCTAATGAATCTGCTGTGGAAGAGACATCAGCATAAGCAAAAAAACCTTCAAACTTATTTTTGAAGAATGCAGAGAAAATGGATTTTCCATATTCTGAGAAGACAAGATCTCCTGTAAACGAAGTAGCCATTTCCCTAGTAACAGTATCTGGGCATATGAAATACACATATGGCAGCTAGTAGCCCAGAAAAAGTTTGAATGTTTAGGAAAAGATTTTATGAGAACATCAATGAACTTATTTGAGAACAAGACTTTGTTTTTGTATCTGTTTCTTGATGAAGAAAGTGTTGACTGTGTAGGCTCAATGAGAATTGGTCACATACATTAATCTTTTCCCAGCTGCAGAAACTGGGAGCGAAAATACACTTTCCAGCTGAGCAGATACCAGTTGAAATACTTAGTGGGCTGCAGTACTGCTTGAGCAGACCTAATCTGAAATACGGTCTTCTGCCAGACTATTCATGGAAATGCCAGTGGGTAACAGGCCACATAATAAACCTGTTATGGAAAACTTTGAACTGCTGAGTTGGTGAAATGTCAACTGTTACACCACTTCTGTGCAGTACATATTTCTGAATAGCTCTTCCTGACTTTTCTTCACTGTCCATCCTGATTTGAAAAATGGCACTTACTTCAGAGTAGTGTAATTTATTTCTGAAACAGATTTATTTTAATTTCACTCTACCCCTCCCCAAATAAGAGCAGCCACATATGGTAATCAAACTAGCAATTTCTTAAATTCACATGTTTTGTTAGCCCAGATCTTTCACTTTTTTGGGCTCAGGTGAAGTTTGATGTACTTAAAATAGATCTCAAAGATATGTGGAAAGTTTTAAGTCACATAGTCAAGCTGTGACAGGACTGGGGAGCTTGTACTAGAAGTTGAAATGCTTATTTTCCTCTCTTTGAATGCTTTACTCATACAGTATGCTTTCCAATGGCTGACCATGTTTTATATTGTGTGCAGTTGTCCCCAGTTGTTCTTCCAGCTCATTTCCTGATGCTCTCTAAAAATTAGTTTCTGGATGCGAAAGCACTTCCTCCCCAGCATACTGCTGCCTTGGGTTGAGTTTTTTATTATTTGGAGGAACTGCAAGAAGTCAGAAAGAGCTCTTGGGCAACTCTGTGCTATTGAGCCAACTTCCAAGATTGTTTTATGGCAAAGTACCACCAGATCTGCCTGCTTGCATTTGTCAGAGGAGAACCCCTGTTTGGTTTTATTTTTGGTCATAAAAGCCTGTTTCAGGATTGCCTTTTGTTAGGTACCCCATTCTCAGAAACATGCTGAAGAAAATAGTGAAGCATTAGAACGGAAGCTGGGGTAGCTGGTGTCAGTGCACTTCAAGTTCTCATGAACTTTGCTTACTTACGTAGCATTTCCCTACAGAGCAGATACCTAGGTCACACTGCAGATAAGGCTTGCATTGCTGGCTGTGCAGGTGTTTTGTTGCCTTTCTGTGGGCTTCAGGATGTCTGAAGAAATTACATAGTGAGTTTTGAAGAGGTTTATCTGAAGCAGCACTAGTTCAAGCTCGTTCTGAATATTGTGGTGTGCAGCTTCCACTTGTAATGTGGGACCACTTATGCACTAAACTTCTCGGATCAAGGTTTTGAGAGGCAATAAGTGTCATTGGACCTACAATTAGGTGATCTTGAATTAAGCTTAAGTTAAGCAAATTCAATTGTCATTTCCCTGCCTCCTCCCATATATCATTACGTCTTTTCTGTATAGAAGCTGATTTGTGATCTCTTGTCCCAGATGAACTGGAGAAGCTGCAGTTCACAAATTTCAGTCATTAGGTTTAGAATAATCTTATAAGAAGACAAGATGGGAGCCCTGAAGTACAAGATTCTATGTCCATCGTGACACCTACTAGTATTGTTCTATCTTCATGTTCTCATCATAAGTGTATTTTCTGTCAGTGTCTTTCTAGGTAGACACTTCCCTGACAGTGCAAGAGAAGGACTACCGTAGTCTAATTCTGCAATGCATGAGGAGGATTTCTTTTGTATCTGTTTGGAATTTCCTGGTCTTATGAATACCTAATCCTTGTGTTAATGCAACAGGTAGAACAAAATACCTCATATTCCAGTTTTTGATATCTCTTCAGAGTTTGCAGCCTAGAATGTAGAGTACAGTTTTATTAGAAACTTCCCTTGGCAGTCTGTTTTCCAAGTTTATTTTCCTTGAATAGCTATGATATTGCGCCTATAGTATCGTGAATCATTGCAATCATTATAAACTAGTATTTTCTCATAAGATTATTAAAAAGCACAGCAACTGTTGTACTACTGATAATTGGACATCTGCACCTTCGTTCCATAATAATATTCTTCATAGGACACTTTATTTAAAAAAAAAAAAGCACACTTTTATTTAGTATCTACCCGATTCGTTCATTAGGGGGCACTGCACAGCTATAGAAGAGTCAGTAGGATTTACAGAGAAGCTTCATGCATTTCCAGTGATGCCATTTCACTTTCCTTAACCTCCTCTTCCAGACTGGAGGCAGTGTAAGGTGAAAGTCATTACCTGTTTTGGTAGCAGTTTCTGGTAATTATGCAATGCTAGAATGTTCAGATTCCTTTTCTGCATGCAGAGAAGTATCTTCATAGTAGTTGACAGCACTGTCTGATTTGCCATTTGTGTTGGTATCATGCTTAAGAGGACGCACAGTTCTACACACTACTTTCTGAGTGTTAAACCTGGAGCATAATTACACTCACTGAACTTTTTCTTAGTTTATGTGTACAGTTGGAAATATGGATAACTTCCAGTGGATCCTGATGGGGAAATGTTAAACTGCTGCTTTCTGTCCAGCACTGGATACAAAGATGTATTTTGCTTTTGGACAAGAACTTTCCTGTTGTGAACACCAAAAGTTTTGCAACAGTGGAGAAAGTGCTGTAAAAAGCATTTCATAAATTCAACACAGGAGCAGAATGCCTTGCAGTAATGAACATTAATCTGTACCAGTATGTTTCTGAAGAGCATGTACAGAGACTATTTTTTTTTTCCAGGTGTTTGAGTTGGTAAGGTGCTACATTGAGAAAATTACCTGATTACTTTATAGGGGCTTATTTTTCTGGTTTGGTTTGGGGGTTGTTTTGTTTTGTTTTGTTTTGTTTGGTGCTCCCCTTAGATATATATTCCCCTACATTTGCATGGATTTCTTTTGAGATTTTTCAAAATTTCAAAACTTTTCTTCTGGGACATGGGTTATTTTTGTTCTGCCTTATGCTGGGCACCATGCATCTGTGTTAGCTTGACTGAAGCACTTAGGTTATACAGACAGTATTAAAAATAAGGAAATAATTTCATAAGCTTTGTTGCTTGTTGAACATTGATTTTTGTCCTGTGTTTTATGTGCCTTTGCCCTTACCCTGTTTCCTGTGGTACCTGTACAAGTAAATGACAGAATATTGTAGGATCTAATAAGGCTTGTTTTTCAGGAAGACAAGGCTAAGACAACATTGTCAGCTATTGAGAGCTCACTACCCAGAGATCATAGGAAATCCAGTCAAACTCTTTTGATGGAATTTGGCAAAGAGGCAGTGCATAAGGCAAAGAGCCCCCTCTGAATTCTTGTGCAGGCAAGATGCAAAATCTTAGAGGTAGTTACGTGTTTTTCTTAGTTTTCTTTCGGGACTTCTGCCATCAATGCTGCATCTGCCTCATTTGTCTGAAGTCCTCGCTAAACCTAGATGATCTGCACAAAGCGACAATGATACCTCCATGTTAAATGCAGAGAGTAGAGGGATATGATGAGGGTGGTCTGTTCCTTCTTGGAGTGATGCATTCTCCCTGGGACTTTTTGGGAAGTGAGATCTGTTGTGGTACATTGTCAGCCCATTTTAGTGATTGTCATGTGAGTAGGCACTCCTGCCTAGTGCCACTTAGGTCAAGAGTGTGACAGATTACACTACATGGACCAAAGTTGCCTAGAATAAACGTTGTGATTGTCTTATGGCTGAAAACACAAATAAAGTAGTCTCTGCCATTAACAGCTCTTGCACTGATTTATTAACTCTGGTCAGGGAGAAAGATAATGCTATTCTATGACCTATTCAAACGTGAAACATGTATTCAGTTGGATTTTGGAGGACAACATATTCAATACTTACATTTCACACGGGAAGCAAACTGTGTGATTGTAGCGTTTCCAAGGGTGTCTCTTATTCTGGTCCATGGCAGCCTGTCGCTTCACTTTTACCACTGCTGTCAAAACAAATGTTTCAATTGTGTGGAGCCAGTTCTTGGTGTGTAATAATCTGAAACGCTTGTCTCTTAATAATCTTGTAAATGTTATCTCAGTTTTATGTCTAAGCCACAGCTGTAGTCAACATTTTTTTCACTGACTTACAATGTGAAACATTTTAATGCTGTTTAAGCATTTAAGATTAAAATCTTAAACATCTTAGGGTAAAAACATGGCAGATCTTGTTTTAGAAACTTTATCTGTCACAGTGATAGTTAGGCACAAAGTATTAGTTTTAAACCTTCTCATCCAGTTTTAGTTTACAACTTTATTTTTTTTGTCCTTTAAGAAAAGTTGAGTTAGTATATGAAGGCATTAATGTAGTTGTGTACTCGGATAGAGACTTACATACCCTGGTTTTACAAGCTGGCCATGGTTTGATGCCTCATGTTTTTTGATGAACAGCCAAGCAACCCCTCAGTGGAGGAGGAACACTTACTTCTCCCCCCTGTCCCTCTGATTATTGTTTTTTTGTGTTTAAAAAAAAAAAAAAATCAGAGTCCTGGTGGATAGTAAAGTGGAGACAAGCCAGCAGAACACCCTTGCAGCAACAGTGGCCTGTATTGCTGTATTACCATCAGGTTGAGGGAAGCGGCAGTGCCTACCTGTTCACTACTGGCAAGGTCGCATCAGGAGAACCACATCCAGCCTGGGCTTCCTTTTGGTACTGGTGTACTGAAATAAGCCACTGGGAGGACTTGTCAAGATGACATGAGGAATGGAGCATGTGATGAAGGAGAAGCTGCAGGAGTGGACTTAATCATTCTGGAGAAAAGGAGGCAAAGGCGGGGAAACCTTGCTGCTGCCTTTGACTGTGTGATGGGGTGGGGAAGAGAAATACTTCTTGCATCTGTGCAGTGCTTCCACATATTCCACTATGAAAGGTCAGTGAGAGAAATCCTGATAAGCTATTAGGAAAAAAAAAACTTCTCCATGAGGGATTTGATACATTTTAACAAATTGTCCAGAAAGGTTCTCTCTTCTCCATCCTGAGAGTAATTTAAAACTCAATATGGCCTTAGGCAACCTGATCTGTGTTGGCTCTGGAGGTTGGATAAGATAGTCGCCAAGGTCCCTTCCAACTTGAACTGTTGATTAGACTGTTGTTAATGAGGTGAAAGCCCTTGCCGTATTTTGTTTATAAATGTGATGGAAGAGTTCTGCTTAGCTTTCAGTCCAGCTTGCCTGTTCCAGGGGTGTTTATGCATGTTAGAAATGTACATTCTTGATCTTGGTGCTGTAGAGTGGTCTGTGTGGGAATTTCCTTCCTCACTTGCTCCTCATAAGATTTAACACCTGTAATGTGTTCTTTGGAGATGTAAGGGAAATCAAACTAGTTTTGAGGTAAATAATGTGTGCCTGTGTCTAGTGTCTGACACTAGAACTAGTGTCTGATGCTCTTGTTTTAGTAAGATGAAGCTCTTAGCAAACAGTTGTCTCTCTCACCTGTCTTAGTAATGTAGCTGGTTATTTAATCAACTTTAGTACAAGTAGGAGCAGACAAAATCAGCATATGGTTGGATTTCTTCTTCCTTCTGGATTTGTGCATACCAAAATGCTTTTAACACTTTGTATTTTACTTTCAACGTTCACAGCAATTAGAAGAAAAAAGTGAGGATGAAGAGGATAAAGAATGCTTAAAGCAAGCCATAACTGCCCTACTAAATCTTCAAAGCAGTATGGAACGGATATGCTCCAAAAGTCTTGCAAAACGAAGGCTTAGGTAAACATGTTTCCATTTTTCCTGCTTTCTGCTCTTAAAGCTTTGCTATAAATCCAGGGCTCCCAGTTTCCTCTTTTAGTAAACAATGAACAAAATAGTTTGTGACAAGCCTGCTTTTTCAGAGGAAGTGACATCAAAGCCAAGATAATTTGTTATTGTTTTAAAACTGTTCTAATTTCTGTGTCCTTGCATACTGGTAGTTGAGACGTACTGAGAATTCACTGGTAAGTAGAAAGCTATGGTATTTGTGGTTTAATTATGGTCAGATAATAAATATCCACCTAAAAATACTGTAAAAGTACATTTCTGTGTGATTAGGAAAGAATGTTCTTGAATTTGAAAGTACTTAATCTGAAGAGTGTTTTTGCAATGGCTAGTTAAAATTAGCACTGGATAATAGAAATAGATGCATAGATAACTAGTACTTAGCTGTACTGTTACAGCAAATTCTTGGATTATGCCATCTGCTCTTTGATTTAATGCTAATATTTGTGCCATTATTTAAACATGTTAAAACTTTGCTTCTGTTTCAGTATTTTGTTTGCTAAACAAGTTCTGTGCTGCAAAGTGTAGTTTTTAGGATCTGGACATGAATGTGTTTAGCAGCTTGTTTTCTCTGAATGCTCTTCTTTCAAATTAATGCAGTCTAAAATTGCCAGCTATGGAGGTGGGTGGTTTGTTAGGCTAAGAAGTGCTAACATCTTGCCTGCTTCTGGTTGCTTGTGTTTACGCAAAACATTGCGTAGAAGATAAGTAGGAAATTTATCAGATGAAATGCTTAAGAGAAACATTAGTCAAGGCTTGCAATGGTGCTGATACTGAGTGCTGAAACTGCATTCTCAGTGGAATTGTCACCACTCGGAAAGATGATCTTGTGTTTTTGCTGTCAGTGGTGGTTGTGGTTTTTAAATACATGTATACTAATAGGCTGCTTTTCTCCCATCCTTCCCTGAAGTGAATCTGCATGCCGATTCTATACTCAGCAGATGAAGGGGAAACAGCTAGCAATTAAGAAAATGAACGAAATCCAGAAAAATATTGATGGTTGGGAGGGGAAGGACATTGGGCAATGCTGCAACGAGTTCATCATGGAAGGGACACTTACGCGCGTAGGAGCAAAGCACGAGAGACACATATTTCTATTTGATGGCTTGATGATTTGCTGTAAGTCAAATCATGGCCAGCCAAGACTTCCTGGTGCTAGCAACGCAGAATATCGTTTAAAAGAAAAGTTCTTCATGCGAAAGGTACAGATCAACGATAAAGACGACACTAATGAGTACAGACATGCTTTTGAAATCATCTTAAAAGATGAGAACAGTGTTATTTTTGCTGCTAAATCAGCTGAAGAGAAAAACAACTGGATGGCAGCATTGATATCTTTGCAATATAGAAGCACCCTGGAAAGGATGTTGGATGTAACAATGTTGCAGGAAGAAAAAGAGGAGCAGATGAGATTTCCAAATCCTGAGCTTTATAGGTTTGCAGAACCAGACTCTGAAGAGAATATTGTGTTCGAAGAAAACATGCAGCCCAAATCTGGAATCCCCATCATCAAGGCAGGAACTGTTGTCAAGCTCATTGAGAGACTGACTTACCACATGTATGCAGGTGAGACACTTCATTTATATAGCCAAAAATCACGGTGGTGACTGGCTTACTCTTCTCTTTCTGTGTTAAATCCGTGCAGCAAAACATACAAAGTGTGTAGAAAGTGAATATGCTTTGCAGTGCACATATTCTAATATGCTTTTAAAGTTAAGGTTTTGAGATCTAAATATATACCTCTGTAGCGGTTAAAAATATGAATCCTGTTTGGCTGAACATAGTGGGATATGCATGTGCATGGGGTTATTCTCCTGCAAGGAATGGGAGGGCTGGGGCCTGCAGGAATTGAGATCCGGACAATAATTTTTCCTGTATGCCTCAGGCTACAAGAGTTGCGTTCCCTCAAGGCTTCTAAGGCTGGGTGGCACATGAAGTGCCAGCATTGTGGGACAGAATTATGGGCCAGTGTTTTCACTTAAGGGTTGTACTCTGTCAGCTGTTACCTGTGTCCACACTGGCATGTAATGAAAAGACCAATTATCAGCTTGATAGAAGCAGTCACTTGCATAATTTGGCCTGGGAATTTCACCTTAATCAGAATTTCAGTGGGAATTTGATTTAAAGACTTTTGGCTTTGGGTTTCTGTTTATGTTGAAGATACAGCAAAGGCATTTGTGTGATCATCCAGTCCAACCTTAGTGTGTGCAGATAATTTCCTGGGACTTCCATCAGCTATGCTGAAAAACGTGGGCTTGGGGTTTTGGGTTTGGATTTTTAAATTATTTTATTTTAATTCTATCTCTATGCCAGTTATTCTAAACCATTATTCTTTTAACATCTTAGTATTAGTGCTTTTCATATTCAACTGTAGGGTTTTTTTCTTTGTTTTTACTCTTTACACTTTGATTATTCTAAATTGTTCTTCTGCAGCTCAGTCTTGGACGCCCAGCATAGACCAGAAATATTTGTCTGGAAGAAGTGGGGAGTAAGCAGAATATAATTAGAGCAGTTTAGTACTTTTGTTTATCTTAAAAATGTTTGTAAATACGTCTGTTTACTTCATTACTTTTATTATTCTTCTCCACACTTCCTTCAGTTGAGCTTTTCTAAAATTTATTAGAAACCCAAATGCAATATTGCTCTGGCAGTTTTTACCAGAGCAGTTTTTTTGCCTGTCTTCATTGTCTTGTAACTTTATAAGCTTCTAGCTCTTGGCTTTGAATTTTACAGGCGTGATTTATGACATAATTTTATGGTTTTGGAAGTTAAAGTTTCTTAGAGAAAGGAAGTCACTTAAAAAAAAAAAGCTAGCATTGTATTTGTCAGAGAATTAGTATAAATAATACTTCCATTAGTGCACTTGTGAACATTTGCTATGCTTTGCTTTGGCTATCTTGTGCACCATTGAAAATTGCCCTTTCCACGCGTACTGGGGCTTTGTTGCCATAGCCTTGATGTTGCTCCTGGTGCTAGTGGTGCTCTCCATGCATTGTCTCTGTCCAGGAGCCACAACCAACATTCTCCAGTTCCTTTTGAGGAGCACGTGGCTTGTTGAAATACGTCTTTTGTATTGTTTTTTTTTCATCTGCATGTCTTCTTGGCCTTTCTAGTACATAGGACATCAAGGAAGAATTCCAATCGATTGATTAGATCCACCTTTGTCCACAGTCATTTAAATCCTTGCTTGTAACAGCCCCTGTTTAATAAAGCTTTAAGTAGGTTGCTTGAAGCCTAACATTGTAGGTATGTGTGGCATTGACCAAACTACTATATGACAAAACTGAGAACATGGATACTGCAGGATCAGCTGAAAGCCTTTGACCCAAAGAATAAAAATTGTTGCCTTGTGATTTATTTAGCCTGTCTTTGTAGCCGTAAAGGTCTTAGTGCAACATACGTGGATTTGATGCTGAATTGCTAGATTGCACATAATTTCTCACTGCTCTTGCCTTTCATTCTGTACCCTCTGTTTTGTAATTGGTTTTCTATGAGGAAAAACGCCATCACTCTAACCATTCTGTGATGTCTTTTCCAGGGGAACAAAGAAATAGAAATATAGTGACTCAGCCAAAAATGCTCTGTTGTTCAGGAAACAATGTCTGTTTACTATGTGAAGTATTCAGTGTTTTGTTGCATTTTATGAGGTGCAGTGAGTAGGGCAACAACTTTCTATAGTAACCCTTTAGCTCTTCTTTCATGCACGTATCAACTGAGTTCAGAGCTCTTGTTTTGCTTGGAGATGTGGGAAGATGAGTGCTCTGGTGAGATCTAGCCAAACAGCTACAGACTGTAGTAATGCTTCTCTTGCCTCATGTAGGATTCAGTATGTGTGACTGTAATCTTAAAAGAATTCATTGACTTTATATTTACTTCCCAGAATAACAAGCTGTTACTTTTCTGAGGTGGCTTTTCTCAAATACGGTGTGACTGGTTATGGCAGCCCTTGATCTGACAGGACAGTATTGGTGGACAGCAGGATGACCATGAGCC
>NW_010173634.1:0-8796 GCF_000695765.1 Mesitornis unicolor | reverse complement strand
TGATAGGGCTGATGGAATAAGGACATCACTTTGTGCAGATAAAGACGTATGTGGATCTTGAGAATCAGCTTGAATCTGGCTTTCAATCTCCTCTGGTAAGCACCCTTCAGCAACTCTGGTACGTTTCTGTTCTCCTGAATCCTTCACTTTTGAACCATTTCACTGAGGGGATCATCTTCTTGGTTGAAGATGATCTTCAGAGCTCCCTTCCTGTCCCAACCATTCTGTTGGTTAGATGCTATATACTGATCACTGTTATGATGCGCTGGACTTCTTATCACTACAAGGGCCTAAATCCCACAGCAAATGTCATTTCAGGGATTTCTAGCACACCTGAGTGCCATGTGCAGCATTTCATTCTGAGATGTTCAAACGTCAGGACTGTTTATACAGATTTATGAGAAATTCATTGCTCTACCTACTTTCTACCTGCACAAGAAATCTTGCAGGGGTTCAAAGCCCTGTATGTTCTTTTTGGTTTTATCCGAGTTTCCACTGTGCTTACAGATCCAGGAGCCAAAGGAAAAACTGACACAGAAGTGTCTGCTCTTTTAGCCGTGTTGCTTTGCTAGCTGAGAAGTCACTGCTGTCACTAGGGAATGCAAGGTCTTGTGAGCGTTAATGACCACCTCTGATATTCTGACCAAAAGAGAAAGAAATCCTTTAAAATGTATGAAAAAATGCATTAATTAGTATCCTTCTTGGAAGCTCATTTCTCCCAGATTCATAAAGAACAACAAACCACTACATCTGCCTTTAAAGGAATTAGAGGTTTCTATAAATGTACCTTTATCTGCTGGGAAACCTTAAATGCAGACATGTCTGCCTGTACCAACTAATTAAAACATCTGAGGGAGCAGATCTGTTTCCCTCAGCAAATCATGTATTCACCAAGCCGGTCTCACACTGCGAGACGCACAAGACCGGTCTCTCTACAGAGAGCTGCAGAGGGAGGGACTTGAGCAGCTTTCAAGCATACTCTTGGTTCTTAAAGAGCAATAAATAATTAACATTATGGGTGAAGTGTACCCCCCTGGAATAACAATTCTGAAAAATGAAGGATTCAGGAGAACAGAAACGTTCCAGAGTTGCTGAAGGGTGCTCGCCAGAGGAGATTCAAAGCCAGATTCAAGCTGATTCTAAGGATCCAAATAATCAGTCCTTATCTGCACGAAGTGATGTCCTTATTCCATCAGCCCTATCAGAACGAATAGGACATCATGGATGGTGAGGTCATGGCCAGGCTGGAGGCAAATACACTCTGCTTACAAACACTCAGAATCATTATTCCACCGTCTACATTACCTCCACATGCTTTTCTGTGGACGTGCACTGCAGGAGGGACCGCAGGTACACTCTCCAACCCTTCTCCATTTTGCTACCTGTGACTAAGTTGCAAAGAGGACATTAAGGCTGTATTTAACCCGTCTCCTTCCCAGCCAGGCTTGACTTGAGGCTCCAGTTCCAAGAACCAACCCTGTTGCATACCTATTTTGCCTTGTGGGGAAATCCTGAGCCTCAGCTGGGGCACACATCCTTCTGCCACATCCCAGACTGGGTCAGCTCTGAGAGCAGAACCAGAGCACGAGGACAACATAAGTGTGGGAGTCACTATGTAGAGTGGATGCACTCCAGTCCTGTGCTTACAGGACTCCCCAGTACAGTCCGGTTAGGTCTGCAGCAAGGAGATTCCTATTCCAGCGAGCCTAAAGCACAGCAAGGAAGAGAAGAGAACAGACTCTCTCCCAGTGAGGAATAGGGATACAGAAGGCGAATGACCTGCAATGAAGTTTTACGTCCTCAGATTTGCAGATTTTGAAACACAAAGATAAAGATAGAATAGTTTAAAAAGGTCCTAAAACTTGTTTGGTGTTAAGCAGAGGATGTTTTTACCAAGACGGGCCTTGCAGATGCAGCCGTAAGTTTGCTTTCTAAGTGCAGTCTTCCCGGATAGAAAACGTTCCTATAGTGAAGGTGAAGTGAGGAATAGAGGTGAATCCGACAAGCTTAGGGCGATAGCAGTGGTAAAATCCAGTCCTGACTGACGAGGCTGCTGTCACTGAGATGTTTTTAAGATCATCCAGCCCACACTCGGGCAAAACACCTTTGCTGTCAGTCCCATGCTGCACGTCTTTCAGCATGGCACAATATATTTCTGTGTTGTCCTGTCTTGGTAGAATGTTCAAGTAATGATTAATTCAAGCCAACAAATATGCTCCGTTTGGTCCTTATGTTTCAGTGCTGCAGGGAATAACCACCCAGGTCACAGAAATGGTAAGAGGAACAGCCAAGGACTGGGAAATACAAGGATCCCATCAAAGCCACTTCTGCGGATACCTTGAGCTGTCACTGAAGCTGCAGCCACGCTGACAAGTCCATGCAAAAGTAGATGAGGAGTGCAATGAATAGTCCTAGCAACCTGCAAAAATGCCCTTTTGTTGCTTTCTCTTCTTTCTGAAGCAAAAAGGGGATCACCCCCCAGGTTGGGGTTTGCAGGTCTTCATATTTCCTTTTATGATTCAGTGCTATTATTACATACTGACTGCTCAAGGAAGAATTTTAACCCCGTTAAATAGTTCACTGCCCTGTTAAATTGGTAGCGAGCCACAAATATGAAGCCTTTACACTTTTCTTTCTGTCCTAAAGCAAATATGAATAAAGGAATAAATCGAAATCTCTCTCTCTCTAATTTGACAGTTGTAATCAAAAGACCAAAACAGGAGAAATTTATTAGGGCAAATACCATGTGCAGAATGAATTCATACTACAACCATTACCCTTGTCTAAAAAATTGAATAATGGAAGCTGTGCCTAAATTCGCAAAAGCAACTGTAATAAATGATTTAAAGTTTAATGCGCCTGATCCAGGGGAAAATTAATTTATCCTTAATAGAAAAAACCCAAAGGTTTCATTGTAATTCTAGGCAAGGTAAAGAATGAGCGCTCCTGAAACTGAAGTAATTATGAATCATTTGCAGTGCTTAAATAGGAATTGTAATGGGCTTTAAGAAAAGCAAGAAATTGCCTATGACTTTGTTTCATTAGTGGAATCCATTTGAGATTTATACTTTAGAAATAAATACATTTATCTAAAACAGGATTGTTTTCCTGTGAGACAAATGAGAACCTTTTCATAAGAGCCACAGCGAGGAGCCTACCCCTACCTGATACTCGTTACCATCATGAAACTAAGAGTATAACGACCTCAGCCAGGGATTACAGCCGATTATCCCCAACACTGGGCAAGTCACCCCTTTGGAACCCGCATGGTTCTCCACCTCATTCCACAGATCGAGATCAAACCCAGCAAACCACTGGAACACAGCCTAATTCTGAATACACACACCAGTGCCTGCCGGTTCGGCTCAGCACAGGCCTAATTCTGTGCTGTCTCATTCCGCTTCTTGGTCTGATTCCACGTTTTCTTCTGCGCCTTCACAGAAGGGTGACGTGCATATAAGGATTTAAAATAAAGTCTTCCTTTCCCCTTCAAAGACACATATTTACATCTTTAAAACCAGACTTGGCTATTAAGGAGCTCAAGCTGTTTGCGCTAAAGCACAGCACATCAGTCAGAAATTAAGGACATGCGCTTTTTACGTCTGTTCTAGTCCTGCTATAACTACATAACTCAGAATAGCAATAGAGTTAATGCACTTGATAATTATCGTGATTACAATTAGTAGGACCCAGAGACATATAGCTCCAATCTCCTGAAATTTTTCATGTTTAGTGCTTCTCTGAGAAGTCCCTAAAATGGCACTGCAGATTTCCATCTAATTCCCAGAACAACATTTTTATCTCCTTATGAAATATGTATTTTAATCTATATATATTTACTGAACATCTCAAATTTATTTCAGTTTTTTATTTCTGTCGAATAGAACAGACTTTAAACACCATTCTAGAAATCCTAACATCGATTGCATTGAAACAAAAATAACTGCCATTATTATTCAATTTAATCTAAAAGAATTAAACAACATCAAATCATTTCTATGAAGGTCCCAGAAACCCCATCCTGTAGTGGTTTTCTGCAGGATGCCATTAAGGCCATCACACCGAGGGTCTTTTCAGCCAAAACGGGAATGACTGCCAGAGACAGCAGAGCCATATGGAGATGACTTTATTCTCTTTTTCCATACTCTGAAAGCCATCCAACCCCAACTGCTCCATTCACTTCACCCGTGCCACAACGCGCTGTGATTATGAGAAGGAAATCACTGCCACATTCAAAGCTTTACCCACTAAAGTTATCGGACAAAAAAAACCCTTCAGCTACTCCAGTACTTCAAATATTTAATTTGATCCATAAGTCACCGTGTCAGAAACACTTTGTTCTCCTGCAGACAGGACAATTCTGGAACGTGAAGTCCTTCACAGCTAAACTGCATAAAAATGCCATCTATCATCCAGCCAATTACCTGTATATAAACCAATAGCCCGTATTTCCAAAATCCTCTCCCCAGTTTGTAATTTCGCTTCCTTCAAAGGCTGCTTGCTCACTGTGAATTGACTGAGCAATGGATGTTCTGCCTGGAGAAGGAAACCATTCTTCCTAATCATTCAACAGATGAAATAAGAACTCAGTTAAATGTTTTCTAGTGGGAAGAAGAGGGGAGAGGACGTATCTGCACATTGATAGATAAATTTTAGCAGGAAAGTAGAGGTAGATTAAAACCAGAAAGATGCATCTTACTGCACATAGAAGCGATGCTGAAAAACTACATGAGCAGATTTGTCACTTCTCCAGGAGAAACATCACAACCACCACGAGAAAAGCTTAAGGATATACATGAGAGAACTTTTAGGGCGTACTAAGACGTGCTTAGACTGCGTTCCCATAATTTATGGAGCAATTGAAGTTTCATACATATGCAGTATATACAAAATACAGTATTTCTTAGTGTGAGGGAAATGGCTCATAGTCTGGGGAGGCTCCTGCCTCCTACACTTAAATTTCTTATAGAGCGCTTGCCATTTGCCTCCCCCTTGATGGCTCACTCGTGCTCTGTCCGTCCTCCAATGCAGCTGACTGGTCACCACAGCTCTTTATGAACTGTTGGTTAAATGTCACTGGGCCCTCACTGATTTATAGAGACTTTAAATTATTGAAGCATTCTTTTCCTTGCTTCTTATTAAGCCTGTTTCCTCATATTCCCAGGCCCTCATTCACATTTATCTCACTTAGCTGACTCCCGTCTTCTCCCTTTGTGTTGAAGACTGAAACAAAGTAGATGCCGAGAACGCCATCTATCTTCATGCAATCTATTATTTAAAGTCTTCATTTTAGAGACAGGATGACTCAGGGATTTTTAATTGGGTAAAACCTGCCCTGCCTTGTTGCTAGGTCATGTCCATTATAGGTCACCAACGACTGGAAGCTGACTTCAGGTGCTCACCGAGAGACAATGGAGGAATAACTGCTATTGGGACGTCACAAACACGCATTTCACACAGTGCGGCGCGGGTCAGAGATGTTCTGCTCAGTCAGACCTCCCCCTGAAAGTCTGAGCCAAATTTCTGATCATACCAAGATGGGCTGAATGCATACCTGCCACACAGACAGAGCTGACTGTGTTTGCGGGAGGTTGCTAAACCAGAAAGAAAATTAAACAACTTTGCAAACCAGAATGAGACAGCTATGTGAGTGGTTAAATCAGTATCATACCTATTGTACTTTATTTTTTAATCTAAAGAATTGCATTTACAGCAGCTGGAATGCTTTACCTAACACTTTTGTACTAGTTTTTATTGAACGTATGCACGGTCCTGACTGCAACGCTACGCAGCACCATGGCAACTATCAATGAACGCCAAAGTCCTCTGCACACACAGAAGAACTCTGCAGAGAGAATGTGAGATAAAAGTTGGGCAGGTGATTACAGGTAAACAGATGCTGCCAGGCAGGATCACAAGAGGGGAGCTCTCTGCAGAAGGACACACATCGAGCTTGGACAGGGGCAGGATCCAGAAAGCCTGCTCTCAAATCTGCTTTGACGTACACACCTATTGCCATCATAATCTTTCAGAAGCTCAGCTTTGCCCCTGAATTTCCAGCTATATAGTTTCCCTGCCAAGAGCTATAGCACTGAGATGCAAATATTCTGTTCTGTAACCCTCATACTACATTGAGTATCTTTATTTCCCATGTACACACAGCAACAGCACGCTCTTACTGCTCTTTGCTGTTTGAAAGCAGAATAGAGGCAGCCTTAACCACAATTTTGTTTAAAAATACAGCATAGATTACCAAATTGTCTCCTTAACACAAAAACTGAGAGGACTATATGAATTTTTTGAGAAGGAATAACCTTCATGAGTATCAATACATGTGTTATGAACACAAAGTTGAAGATGAAAGCTGAGATCGTAGGGAATGGCAACACAAAACTTAAATCTCCCTACCTGCCTCTTTCATTAGTTGACAAATTCACAATGAGAAAGAGCTAAATTATGCGTTAAATTATATGTATACATATGTACAGACGTGTTGACTGAGAGCCAACAGAAATACACAGACATCTCTAGCAAACTTAATGTGATCAAGACTTGCACATAGACAAGGAGTTTTTTCCTCAGTTTCTGGTATGAAAACCTCTTATTTATACACTCATGTTAAAATGAGACTTTAACATTGGATAAGAAAATGAACCTGATGTTGAGGTGTGTAGCTAGAAAGGTAGATCCATGATGTTGAAAGTGCATTCTGTATCAGATAACCAGAGCAAGACATAGATATCGTGTACTCACTATGTTCAGACTTCAGTAACAGAAAAGCAGAACAGTATTCGGTCAACAGACGTGGCCAAAATTCTAACCCTAAAAATTAATGTACTGCCATTGTAGTCACCACTCTGCCCTTCCTAAAGTAAAAATTTAATATTTTTTTTCCATTTTAATGGGTTCTGATCCTTACAGAAGGAGCGCAGAATTCCACCTAGGCTGCTCTTAACGAAATACTGCATTACTTCTGCTAATAAAAGATCAAGACTTTACTTTTAATAACTTGTTCCTATACAGTCCTTTCATATTAATGTTTTCTCAAAGCACATCACAAAGATCATTATCTTTATGGCCATTCTCAAGGTAGTTGACAAGGCACGGGAAGATGAACCTCCATAGCCATTGGGACCCAGAGGTCATAGAATAAGAAAGGCTCCCTAGACCTGGGCTCTCTTCATCAAACAGCACTTGTCCCTTAGAAGAATTGTCAGCTCCATACCCATCCATTTTAAAACTACAAGACGGTGATTTTTAACCATGTGTCTTATGGGAAAAATAACCCTCAGAACAGGAACATAAATATACACACAAGACAGCCTGGAGCAATGAATCCATCACCCACGTGTAATGTCCTGTTGGGAAGGCAGCACTAGCACTAGGTGCAGCTACAAGACTATTTTTCCCTAGAAAAATCACTTCCCAGTGCTTATTCTGCTTCACAGGAGGTTGTGATAGCACCAGGAGGACGCCTGCCCTGTTGGGCTGAGCAATGGAAGCTTCAAGTACCTCAGTCTTTATAAAATCTAAACAGTTTACAAGGTTTAAAGAAAACAAAATTCAAAAGGATTTGGATGAGATCAGAAGCAGGAGCACAGTGAAAATGTGAAACCAAGGCAGTGACCAGTTCTGGTCATCACACTTCCCATGGCAGCGTTTGACTTGCAATCCTGAGAGCTCTAATTGAGAAAATCCCATTCTTTTTAGCTAAAACTCTCCCTCCAGTTCCAGTTGGCCGAGACATTTTTCCTCCTTTCTTTCTGATACGATTAAGCCAGGCGGTGCTAAGCAGCTGGCTCATTTCATTCCAGGCACGTTGCCATGGATGGATGATGTTGTATGACATTGAGAGACATGGCACTGAACGTCAGAAGTGAGGACCCAGAGTGAATATCCAACCTCAGCAATTCAATAGCAGAACTTCCTTTGATATCAGTTAAAGAAGGATTTCATAGCTTTGCTATTGCTGCTTACTCTGAGCAAGTCACTGAACCTCTGTTTACTCTTTCTTACCTTATTACTTAATCCCTCTGGGACAAAAAGTCTTGCTTGTGTTGTGGTAATACCCTAAATACACCTAAGTCTTGATCCCAAATGAACATGAAGGCACAGGCTGTGCATATATCACTTAATAACAAAGCCCACAGAAATTCTTAACTTCAGATGTGCTTGGAAAAAACGTGCTAGGAGAAAATAGGCCTATTTAGACCCTTATTTAGTGCTTGTGATAGCAAGATGCAATTTCGGGGAGTTTTAGTCACCGTTTGAAGTTTGTAATCAGAGAGGGGCTTGGCTAACTTAACCCTAACAACCCTGACTTGACTGCTTGCTACTCCTCAAAAGTTTTGTTCTTATTATTTTCCAATGAAAAACACGTTGAGAGCTGTGAAGCAGAGTCCCCCAGGCTAACGCTATATTCACCAGGGTTGTAGAACAACCACCAGGTTTCAAATCATCCATTTCACGAGTTATAAGCAGTTCTAAACGCACTAAACCTCGGGTGTAGCTGGAACACCAAGTCCCAGACTCTTAATTCCCAATATTAACAGAACAGTGAAATATTAATTTCACTGACCAGGCTGAGCTGAGAAAAGGCACAAAGAAATCCATAAACCCAGTAGGAAAAGACTGGAGGTGAATGCAGCAGCACTGCTTCATTTGAAGTCCAGCAGATTGATAACGTTGAGGACTTCACCCCTCTCAGGCTCCGTATTTCAGTTACTGCTGTACTTGAGTGCCTAAAAAGCAAACTTTCTAAATTAGTTTAGATTGCTAATTTTAGGATTTTTTTTT
>NW_010173633.1:0-953 GCF_000695765.1 Mesitornis unicolor | reverse complement strand
GGGTTGGACTGGGGGGGTTTTGGGGTCCCTTGCCACCCAAACCAGTCCATGATGCTATGATCTCCACATGGGTGCGACCGCTTTGGGTGAAGATCCCTCCTGAACTGCAGGAACAGGAGTCGAACCAACACATTCTGCATTTCCAAGGTCCTTTATCCCAGCCTGTGCCCGAAATCCGCTCCAATACGGGAAACCTCAAAACACCAACAGCTTTTTCCACGTCATAATCATATTTTTCCAGTTTTTACAGAGGTCCAGACTTGGAGGTGAAAGGAAAAACCATGGAAAGAGCTTGCAAAGTTGTCCAGCACAAGTTTTGGCACGTGGGATAAGCGCCGAGGGGAGATTTTCCTGCAAAAGGCCCAGTTTACCTCAAAGTCATTTCATCCCGCAGCAACTTCCTAATCGTTCATTAAAAAGGCATTAATTGTAAGGAAAGTGCCTAATTTAGCGCCGTTTGGAAGTGAAAATAGGAAACCACAGGGGGGCAAAAGTTGGCATGAAGTGCTACTTCTGATTTACCCTCATAAAATCCAGCCCTGGGTACCATGAATTGCTATAACGTAAGGAGAAGACACCAACTATCTACTTTAAAATCTAATTTTTAATGAAATGATCACGAATATTGATCATCTTTTCTAAACGAACACCAGGAATTAAAGCAGATTTTGGTCTCGTTGGGAATGTGAGGCATCGCTCCACGAATCTCAGTGGCCATTCCTGAATAACACCAGATCTGCCCTACCTGATTCATTTTCAGAAGAAAACGGCTATTACATTACATCATTCTTACCAGAAAACAAGTATTTACTTCCCTTATGAGCTATTTGAAGAGCGAGACGGAGCTAATGCCTGGAGAAAGGCAAGGTGGGAGCCGGGGCTGCGTATTATTATTAAAAAGCTCAAATGTTCATTTTCTTTTTCACAGCATCCCAGGATGTCAGGAGCTGGCA
>NW_010173632.1:0-5823 GCF_000695765.1 Mesitornis unicolor | reverse complement strand
GTGGTCCGGCAATGACCTCAGCCAGCTCCCAATTATGTAGCATATTAGATTTGTTCAGAAAACTGTTGGAAAATACCCCAATAATGTAGGTACAGAACTCTAGTGTTTTATAAAATAACATAGAGAGGACTTTCACTCTTCTGAATGCTTTTGAAAACATGCCCAATATGCTTGCAAGAAATTATAAGTAGAAGGTCAAAAAGGAGCAAGTCCTGAGGTCCAAACTCTGGTTTTATCTAGACTTGACTCTGATAAAGCTCTTACTCCTGTGTAGGTTTTGCCTGAACAAGCACTGTGCAAGACTTACAATGCCAGGACTTAGCCCACAAAAATTATTAGCTTAGGTCACAGTCTAGGCTTTCTTATGTAATTTATCTGTCAATTACTTATGTTATAAAAGTGTAGAGGTGATAAAGAAGTCATCTCTCAGGTCATATGACAGTTTAAGCTTCTATGTCTCTGATTAAGTATTGTAGACAAAAGGGGATAATAAGATCCAGGGGAAGATGAGAAGTGTAGAAGTAAACAGCTTGCACAGCTATTGGAAAGAAGGCTTACATTATTTTGCTACAGACTCAATAGGAGCATCTGATCCTCATTTCTTATGAAATATAGTTCTGACTGCCCCAAAATTGCTTTAAACATGAAAAAGATGAGACCACTGTGCTTAATAATGCTGTTAACACTGTGTCTGAAGATTTGTGCCTTCACTATGCTGCACATAAATACTGCTTGTTCTTCATCTGAGCAAAATGTAGAGGTAAACTTTAATTGAAGGCTTTTCTTTTGGGATCATGTGCATTCAGGGGGAACAAAACTCCTATTATCAACCTGGAAATATAACAAGTTTGAGAGCGTTGTCGCATAGAGATACTGAAACGTTAATTCATGCTTCTGTGACATCTTGTCTGGATTACTGTAATTCCCTGCTTGCAGGTCTCACTCAGCCCTCCTTTCACGAAACAAGAACTTGTACAATAATGCAACCACTGAGATTTTAAGCATGCACAATAGCCAGTCATCATATGTCTCTGTACTGAGATCTCGGTGCTGCCTGCCATTAGGTACTGGATCGATTTGAAGATCCTGGTGATGTGTTTTATAACACCACATGTATCCAAATGAGTTTTTGGTTCCCTATTGTCCAGGCCCAATTTTACTCAAGTGTAAAAATGTGAGGCTTTCATTTGTTCAGAGTGAGAATCATAAATCACTGTGTCCCATAGTTTTTTCATGCAGCTATGGAATGCACTTTGCCAGAACAGATTGGGAGTATCAGTCTTGTTATTGACTTAAGGTCAAGACTGTGGTGGGTTGCTTAACTTTTTTTTCTGTCACCAACACCTTTGTTAGTGGCAGGATATATTTAATAGAACACTCTAAGGCTTTCCTTTTTTTTTTAACTGTTTCAGAGTTGCAGCATCCCTGTACTTTACAAGAGGGCTTTCCAAATGCCAGCAATAGTGTTGGCATTTCTGATTTTTAAGAGTCATGAGAAGACATTTTTACAAAGAAATTTGACATAATAACAAAAGGGTTTCGAATATGGATGTTGCTCTCTGTCAAAAGATTGCATCTATCTTGCCTACACTTTTTGTATATCAAAGACAGATAGGATAGGAAAGATATTTCTAGTTATGCAGCTGTGCTGTTCCTTCCTTCTGTATTCTGAAAGAGGATACAAACTGATTTGTTTATATTGATTTTCTACTTCACACAAATGCCTACAGTATTTGCTGTGCAAACAAGACCTTTTTAACTAAAACAGCTTATAAAATTAGTTTTGCTTTGAAAATTGTTACCTCACAGGTCTACTGGCTGATAGATCTTTTTTTCTGTTCCTATCCTTCCCGCTATTGACCATCATATGATGCTCATGCCATGTATATATTTGCAACTTTAGCAGTGAGCCTACATTTTGAAATATGTGAACTTCTACCGCTAAGCATGATTAGTGGAAAACATAATTTGCACATTTAGACTCTGTTAAAAAAGGCATGTTTCAAAAAAAAAAGAAAAAAAAGAAAAAAAAAGTTCTATATCTGCACTGCTTTCTAGTTACTTAAATCCTATTTGGTGTCTAACTTTCCATTGATATAAATGAATATAGGCAGCTTGACACCTATATAACCTTATGGATTAGTCCCTAAGAGCTTTATCATTCTGTGATCCTTGCTTATGGCCAGGATAATGTGTATGACTCTTCTGTTATTTTCTAGCATTTAATTTTCAATATAGGTATTCTGTTACATGCACAGGTAATATTCCTTTCAAAACCAGGATGATACGTACCCTTTTTATTTAGCACCCCCTCTAGTTTCTTCTTGTCAGTTGCAGTTTTGATAACTGTGACAATATAAAAAAATGTTATCCTCTGGCATAGCATACATCCTCTACAGTAGGTGAAGAAAGGCCAGAGTATTAAACTTTTGCACAAGTTCAATATACTGTTATTAGCAGACGTGCTGAAGTTTGCAACTTCAGGTCTAAAGCACTTGGTTTCTCAGTTAAGAAACAAGAATGTCTTAAAAGGCTATGCCATACGTTATGTCCCCAAAGACTAACAAGCTTATACTTCTGTGGAAGTTTTTTTTTAAATAAAAAAAATCCTTATCACCATTATAGATTGAAAGGTTTCCAGTGTCATATCACCTTCATGGATTCTTGTGCTTTACATCTCCAGTGGTACTAAGCATGGTTGGATTTCACAAGGTGTCAGGTCTTGCTGTCATTTGGAGAAATTTTACTGCTAACGGTCCTGTTGGATCTTAAGCAGTTTGGTGAAACTTTCTTTTCCACATAAAGTGTAATGTCTTTCTTTACTTGATACTCTTGTTTGACCCTGAATGTAAGGGAGGATGTATCATCTTCCTTGCTGTGCATGTTCATTTCTGCACTGCCTATAGACACATTCAAAGTTTCTCCACCAGCAGCTGATTTTTTCCTTTCTGTATTTGCCTGTATGTCTGTATTCAAGGCCAAATTCAGAAGTGGTGCATGTTACTCAGAACCATTCAGAAGGTCCCCTTAGACTCTGCTAGATCTATTTATACCATCTCTATAAGTGTATAACATAATCTGTAATTTACATACCAGGGAACTGCAAGAGGATTTCAATTTAAATAACAGAGACTCTTCTTTCATTTACACCTACTCATGAGACATTATTATGAAAGTTCTAGCAAGTTAGATTGACATTTGATGAAGAAAGGGCAATTGTCTTCAATGAAAAAGAACAATAGTGTTCCAGTAGTTTTTTGAAGCATATTTCCACTCTTATCATTGTCATTTTCATCTTCCCAGGTTTGATGAATCCAGTGTTTCATCCAGTGAATTGATATTGATCCCTGCCAGTCAGTATTTTGCAGCTGTGTGGAGGAAAAGAAAAAAAACCTTCTTATTTCTTTTACTCTTGTGGCATTGCCTAAATATAATTCTGTCTGGTTGGTGTGTGAATTCTGAGTGGGTTTTATATTGTCTCCATCTTAGTCTGTTTCAACTTTTCCTTCTGATAGTCTACATTGCTTAGTGTAATGCTATGGTGAATACAGAAATTCTCTTGGTCTGAGAATTCTCCTGGTCTTTAACTCCAGGAGTGCAGGAGTTAAAGCTGTGTGGCCATCCAATGGTCATGGTGCTGAGCCAACTTGTCAGAATCATGATCTGGATTTTTACTTTTTATTTTAAAGGTATCATAAAACTTAGCTAAATTCCTAAATCTTTGTGTGCTAATCATCTTTCATACTTCTTTCCCTTTTGGTTAAGACATAATTACGATGTGAGACAGTAGTTAGAATAGCCATGTATTGGGCTGTGTTTCCTATGTTTTATTGTCTGTCAGTCCAAGCACATACCATTCCGAGAAACAAAGCATGAGGCAATAGGTTTACAGGCTGAGGGGGAGATAGAGGATGGGGAAAGGAAGGGGAATCACAGATGATCTTCTTTCCCCTCATCAACAACTCTAGAAATCAGTAGGAATGCAACATGATGTCCTTTCCTCACCTCCTAGACTATGCATGTGTGTTTGAAGAGTTACTTGAAGGGCAGCACTATCTGGTATCAGGTTCTGTCAATTAGAAAGGAAAGTATTTCCACTCATTTTGCTCTACTTTGTGGACTTCTGTTCTTCTTAGTGTGTGTTATAACACCTTCCCCCCACCCCTCTCTTCTTCCTGGGCTCAGTTTTTGTTCCCGGTTTCTTCACCTTCCCCCTCCCCCTTTGCCTTGAGTCACAGCGGGATTGCAGTCGGTTTTCACGCCACATGCTTCTCAGGAGTAGGAAAAAACTCAGCCCAGTGTCTCTCTCTCTGCTTCCACGTGGCCTCCTTTCCATAGGGGAAAAAGTCCTTAAAAGTCCAATATGGGTCTGCCCACATTTGCAGTTTCCCTCACACACAAAACTGCTTCAGCCCAAGTCCACAGAACTCCAATCTGGGTCTGCCCATGGCCACAATTCCCTCACACACGAACTGCTCCAGGTCACACTGCCCAGAGTCACGGCTTCTTCAGGGGCAGCCACTGCTCAGGTGGCCTTGCCCCACTGCTGAGCTCTACAGGCTACAGGCCAGTCAACCTGGCTCTTGCCACGGGTTGCAAAGGGGAAACCTGGATTCTGTGTCCTCCTCCTCCTCCCTCTCCTTTCTTTCCTTCAAACTGACCTTGGTGTTCTTCAGAGTCGTTCTCTTCGGGCCCCACTCCTTTCTCCACTGCAGGTCTCTTCTGATGGTTATGGAGATTCCGGCTTTCTCACTCTTTTTTTTTTTTTTTTGGAATGAAGCTGCAGCGGGGCTTAAGCTTAAATTGTGGTCAGGGCCAGCCCAGCCCAACCGGGCAGGGCCAGGGCCGCACCACCCACACCCGAGGCTGCGCTGGTCAGGGCCAGTGCCAGAGAGAGAAAGAGGCATGCCCTGCACCCACCTTGAATACATGAATTTGCAGGGGTGCTGATTGGTTTGGCCTTGGTCGGAGGTGGGTCTGACAAAGGCAAAGGGGGAGCTTTTCAGGTAGCTTCTTAAAGAGCCATCTCCATAGCCCTTCCCCCATTACCAAAGACACAACCAAAAACCCCCTCACAGAAAACCCAATACAAATCCTTAGTGAAGATTAAAACTGTCGGTTTTTCTTAGAAAAGTTAGAGTCCATTTTTGGTAGTTTATCTTTTCAGAACAAATATCTTGCAAAAAATTGTGGGTTTTTTTGTTTTGGAGCTTTTGTTTAGTTTAGTTTAGTTTAGTTTTCTGAGATCGCACTGTCTTTATGTCATATTGATGTTTTGTGGCAAAAAAGTTTCATCCTGGATTTCAATGATATACTTTGGCTTGTTTGCTCACTGTCTTGAGTTGTATGTACTTGTTTGCAATCTATGAGCCCTCTGTTATGCAAAACTGACAAGTAGTTTCCTGTGAAATACTGTACTAAGAGCCTTAATAATAACAAACATCTGTATTCTTTCCAAACTTAGTACTAGGAGAGATCTCAAACATCTATATTTCAGATGTTAAAAACAATTGCATTTCTTCAAGTTTAGGCAAGCTTGTGGTAGTAGTAAGGTTTATCCCTCACATCTCCTTGCTGTAATTAAAATAGTGCTGTAATTAACATGATTTCTTATGTGGTAGATTGAACAGGCTAGCACTGCAGTGGCCATCTTGCTGCAGTAAGCAATGTGTCTTCTGAGTTTATTAGATCTATGATTTCATGTGCAACAGGAGAGAAGATGACTGCCTAATTTGTCTTTCAGTCACGTCAAAATAAATTTCTTGTGCAGAAACATGGTTTGAATCGGACTTCTTGTCTCAAGAAGACCGTGGTGACTCAGAC
>NW_010173631.1:5180-7150 GCF_000695765.1 Mesitornis unicolor | reverse complement strand
CTTTTCCAACCGAGCGATTCTGTATGATTCTATGTGAGACAAGCCCCAGATCAGTCTGGAAGTGCACGGTGGAGACAAACACACATTTCCCTAAAGCAGTGCCACAGCAATGGGATCATTTTCCCTTTCTTCATGTAAGCTGTTTTCATAGCTAGACTTCCAGCCTGCTTCACAGCCCAGATAGCCTTTGCCAAAACACCTGAAGCATCACTTCAGGCCAACAGTGTGCCAGGGTACCCATATATCTATACCCAATGGTTAGAGAAGCTGTTTCACTTGCTATCATAGCTAGGGAGTCTGAGTCAAAACCTCATAGGATAAGTAGTAAACATCTTGCCTAACTTCAGCCGTCTAAAGATAGGCATCTAGTCTGCAGTACCTCTCTAGGATTCCTCTGTTGTCAATGGGAAAGGATATGCATTTCCGAAAGCTCATTTATCTCACCTTTCTGAGATAAAACACCGTCTAGAGGTGCTTATCTCTTTCCATTAACTACAGAGGGAATCCAGATGACTAGCTTGGACTGGATGCTAGAAAGTTGAAATTAAGTCAAGTAAATCCCACTCGTAGATAGGGAGTTTCCTGAAAAATAAAGGTAGAAAGAGTGAGGTTTCCAAGTGGTCAGAAATCAGGCAGCTGCCTGATGGTCACTTCACTGCCAGTCCCCAGCTTTTCATTTAAACATAGCATACCTAAAGCAGACTACAATAGCCTTAGAAAAATGTCAGCATTTTAATAACTAAACATGGAATGTCAAAAAATAAGCATAATGCATATCTTGGTAGAGAAACCTTTTTGGAGGAATCGAGACAGAAATAAGAGCTTTTAATGTTTTTATTTTGAAGGACTTTGAACTGTTGCCTGTTCCTGCAATTTTACAACAAATCTTACACAGAGGTGTTCATCCTCAAGCCCCAGTTCTTCTAACATGCAACACTGCAAGATTTTTGAGTGAGAATAAGGGGAGCTACTGGAAAAAAGAAACCAAACAAACCACTCCTCCCTCCCACTCCACTATCAGAAAGTTAAAATGGGAATATGCTAAATCCACTACGAATAGCAATATCTCAGGTTCAAAGAACAAATATGGAAAACTCCATGTTCATTATTTTAAAGAATCTTTTAACTTCTAACGCAATCTTCTCAGACTAACATGGCTGATTTATGATTTTTCTCATGCAACATTCAAAAAACAGTTTTACAGGACCTAAGAGACCTCTTACTGGGCAGAGGCATGGATTATAATTTCTGGCACAGATTTCTAATATATCACTTGTGGTTATACTACTCTTAAATAGAGTCTATCTGCTCTAACCTCCAAGATTTGTTCACAGCTACTCACACGCTGCTGAAAATCATTCCCAAGGACAGTAACCCACCTCCTTTGCAACGTTTTCATGAATGATTTGTGCAATTATGCCAAAGCTTTAACCTATACCCGTCCTAAGAACTTTTGGGAAATCTCTCTTCTCACTTTGTTGATTTTTCATAATTCATCATGTCTGTCACTTAGGCACTAACTTCTAACAACTGTATTTAGTCTGATGCTCAAGCAATCAGGACATCTCCTGGACCTCCTTGAGGACCCTTACCAGTACAATGGCAGGACTGATGGGGGCCATTTTTGTTCAGATGGTTTGTGACACATTTCTCTGCCTGCGCCAGCCTTCCTGAGTGAAAGCGCAGGCTGGGATGTGTGCTTACAGGTTTATGAGAGTCCTAGTCCTAATAATATACAATTAAAATAATATTAATAAATATTAAAATGGGACAGAATGGCGATAACCTGCCATAAAGAGCAAAGCGACTCACAGGATTAGCCTGTGTCCTCAGTGCTCACATGTCTGAGAAGAGCCATCACAGCACGTCTTAGCAATAGATTCAGCAGATTTGGTGAAAGGCATTCCCTATCTGCCTCCATTTTAGACATGGGAAGGCACAGAGCTGCATCACACAGCATGTCGCATGAG
>NW_010173631.1:4522-5163 GCF_000695765.1 Mesitornis unicolor | reverse complement strand
TTTGCAGTAGACATCCGTACAAATCAAAACTCTTCAGAAAGATTCAGGAATCCAAATTCAAGAGTGATGGGCAAAGTGGAATACACCAGACCTCTTTTGAGCTATTTATACCCTACGACTGATATGCAAATTTATGTCAGGGTCTCTGCAGTGGCAGAATTGACACAGGAAGAGCTGGAATAAAGACTACACTGAAAAAGCAACCTACACCTTCAGTGTCAGTTTTCCCCTGCACATCCACACACTCCTCTCTTCTGGCTCATTACAACAAAACTACTGTGTAGGCTTTTTTCTTTTTTCTTTTTTTTTCCTGTTGAACTACTTTCAGGATATATGCATCAACTCTAACGGGTCTCTCAGGCTTGGTAGGTCAGCTGTGTAATATTACATCAGAAAATTACACAAGAGGAATAACTTAGAATCAGCTAGAGCACAGCTGCTAAAATCTGTGCTGTATCCGTCCTTTGCCTCCTTCATTTTCAACTTGAAAGGCTCCGCATTGTTTCCAAATCTTAGTTTCAGCCTGGGATACATACTTATCCTAGAAAGCTTTAAATAGCTTATTTTCTCTGGCCTTCTGAACAATGTGGGTAGCTTCACAATTCACCTTAGGTTCACCACAGCTAAAGACATCTCACTGA
>NW_010173631.1:0-4491 GCF_000695765.1 Mesitornis unicolor | reverse complement strand
GAACCGCATGTTTGGTTTGGTGTTTCAAAGCACCCAGACAACAAAGTAAGCAGAAGAAAATACTTCATTTTTCTGCAGAATGCATTGCCAGCAGCACTACTGAGGCACAGACGTTAAAACCAGTATGAGTAAGTAAAGTCTTGTGGTTTCTGCCATCCATTGCTCACAAGCAAGGAAGAAGAGATGTAGTCTGTTACCAGCAGTACTACACAACAATTGTCTCTTTAGGAGTTTCTGGAACTGCTGCTAAAATGCCTGGTTCTTGCCCTGCCACGGCAGCACCCTGTAATAGGTGGACTGCTGGTCAGACCCAAGCATGAAGCTTCCTACTTTCCTAAATATGCATCTAAAAGCTTAACAGAGTATGTTCCCAATATCTGCTCTCTTCTAGAAATCAACACAGAAATACCAGAAAACTTCTTTTCTTAAAAGACTGAGATTTTCTGTGCTTCTCGTTCAAGTAGGTCTAGAATTACTGTATCACAAAAAATAGCTTTATACTGAAGGAGGACAAACTAATGAACTCTTTAAGGGTGCACATATATACAAATACACTAGCCCCTACTCATTCAGTGGTTAGGTGTCTTATTTTCAAAATTACTTAGGCAAGTTGGGAGGGAGATGTCCCTTATTTTTTAAGAGATGGACTAGAGATACCTGAAAACAGCTGTTCAAAATGGAGAGTGTGCTACCACCAACAGCAGTCAATACAAGCTGTAAAAAGTTACTGACACTGGAAAGCACATCAATTGTTGAAATTCAGGCAAACTAAGCAGAAAAAAAAATACGTAAAGCCACATTCTCTAAAACCTGGTTTAGATCCACTTTTGCTTCCAAGTCCCTGTGTATTAAGCAGGTCATAAAAGCATGCTGGGAAGCCATTTGAATTCCTTAGATGAGCAGTGCCAAAAGCTTTCTCCAAGCTCAGAACCAGAGCAAGTCAGAAAACAGGAAATGTTTTGCATAATGTTTTTGCAAGCCAGGGAGCTGCACATTATCCATTATTAAGAAAGACATTAAACAAGGTTTTTTTAACCTATAAGACAAGTAAATTTTATGTGCAGGACTGTACCTTTAGACTCAGGCCAAGAAAGAAAAGCTAAGACTACAACCAGGTTCAGCTGAAATATTTTTTAAGTCTACTCTAGTCCTGACCTGTGGTAATGGATTTTTTCCCAGTTCCCCAAGAAATCAGAAAGCATGAGCTTAATTGCCTATTCCCACCTGCAAGAGCACAAAGCCAGAGCTTGCAAAACCTCACCCACTGGCCTTTGCTCATTGCTTTTGTGCAGCAGCTCTTCCATCTTTATGAACTCTTTGGTCCTTCTGAATTCCTAATGCAATTTTACATTACAAATATGTTACAGAAGGAATAATGGCATCGCTAACACACCAAGAGTGTTGTTAATCTAAATACAGCATATGATGTTTGTTCTCTTGCAGCAAATCATACTAAGGATAGGGAGAGCTTCCAGTCCCAAAGGCTGTCTCAACAGCAAGGACAACAACAAGGGAATACTACAAATACCTCCCTGGAAACAACTGTCCTAATTCACAGCAGCATTATACCTTTTGGTTATTCTGCCAGCCACATGGAAGAAAAACGTTGGATTCGTAAGCACAAGTAAAAACAGTGTTTGAGGTGAAGTCAGAAATGAACCAATTTTAGCAAATAAAGCAGGGAATAGTAAATGAGATGCCTACAGTTAGCATTTTATTCTCATAATTTAGAGCTCTCATTGCAGAACTGACATGAAAATTCTGAGATGCATACTGAGTTATTTGAAAACATAGAAAAACAGGTCCAAAATTCCTGTTCCCAGGAGCCTTTATTCAGAGAAATATTAGCAAGACAATTTTAAAAATGGCTTTTGTTTTTGCATTGGAACTCTTCAGCTGAAGTCTGAAGGTGCAGCAACATACAAAACCAAAAAATTATTCAGAAAACAAAGCTAACAGCTAAAATACATATTAACTACCCCATGGATTTGGTTTAAGTGTACAGGAAAAGTGAGTTCTGATTATGTAAATAACTGTTGACTACATAAAAAACGTCTCTAATTCAAATAATCTATGCTTAAAATTACTTTAAAGTGCATAAGAAAAATGTTTCAATCCTCTAACAATGAAGTTCAGTAAAAATATACAAAGGTTTTAAATTTAAGGAAAGTGCATCAGAAGGTAAAACTCCATGACTGGTGTATACTCTGTTTCTACATATTGAAATGCTTGTATAAATGTGTATATAAATCAATGTTTTGAACCCTGGGTGGCTCATAAGTCTGAAGCTTCTTGTACAAAATGTGAAATCATGATAAGAACCCTAAAACTGTCTAAGATGCAATAGGCTGTCAGCAGTGAAACTGGGAAAACGTGGGTATTCACATGTTCAGAACCTGTGCTTGCCCTCTACATTGTGTTGTTTCTCATAAATGTAAAACATTTTTAAAAAATAATCACACTTGAACATGCTTTGAGTATAGTTTGCAAAAAAATGAGGGAGATGGTCTTATCTTGTAAAGTAAAATAGGAGGGGGGGAAGCAATAGCTAGCACATCTACATTGCCATATGGGCTTGAGAGATATTAGTTACAAGACAAGAATACAAGCCTGTAAACAGGGAAAAATAATTGTAACAAAATGAGCTGAACAACTGCAATCAGAAAGAAAAAAGCAAAGTTGACATTTCTCAATGAGAATCATAAGTTAGCAGCAAAATACTATTTACCCAAGGGCATAATCTTTTCATCAGATCAAGGATGCAAATATCCAAATCAGAAGTGATGGAACAACTCCAGAAATAGAAATATGTGTTTTTTCATTGTTCCTAGATGCCAGATCTATGTTGCACTCTCACTGAGACAAGCACATTGGACAACTAGGAGATGGCTTATCTGGTAAATGGGTTTGTGGTTTTTTTGACCAGCTACATTCAAATGCTCACGGCTGCTCTTGATCAGAATTGTTAAGTAGATAAGATTGTTAAGCAGACTGTTAAGTTTATCCAAAGTGCAATAAATGAGGATGAGTATCTTCAGCAGAGAAGTTCAAATTTCCAAATTCTAGTCAGTACTTTAATGACTACAAAGTAAGTGTAAAAATTTTAAGTGTTTAGCAATGTGTGAGCTATCTACACAGACTTGTAACTGCGGATATATATTGTCAGAAAAGGCAGAAAGGACAAAAACTAGTTCTAAAGAAGCCAATGGCATAACTCCCATTGACTTCACCAGAGCCAAGATTAGCACTATAGTATGTTTTGCAGCTCTGTTTCAGGAAGATTATAAAAAAGGACTTGTTCAATCCTTCTGTTCTATAGGCTTCTTTGCCTATATCCCGTTGCCAGCATGAAGTGCAGATATCTTCCCTGGTCATTGGAGGGCATCCCCATGAAGACAGGGTTTATACCACCTGCAGTCACCCACCCTCTCTTTTCACCTCTGACCAATGTCCTGTTCACCTCCTTTCTGCTGAGCCAGTACTGCCTAGACCTTCCAGAGCCACTGCAGGGAACATATAGAAAACCAAGATGCATGGTAGGCAGTATATATGTGGGATCCTACATGCAGCAGAGCAGCAATGGTTAGCAGGTCAGACTAGGACAGAGAGATGTTCCATGTAAAACCCCTGTGTATAGTCAGAAAATGCCACCATCCCCAAAGTGGGGTATTTGCTCAAAGACAGACCTGTTTCACTTACTGTGCAAAAAGTTGAAAAATCAGTATGTATGAAGCTTTCCAATTCCACTCAATAAAAAACTAGTGTTTTTTTGCAAGAATTACCCATGACTCGTTCCTTCTGTCAGTTACACTTAAAATACCATTCACTGAAGAGCACAAGCAAGAATCACTGACTTTAGTATAACTAAACAGTACAACATCTCCTATAAAATGTACCTACACTATTTAAGGTTAACTTTCCTAAGCTTCTACATAATACTTCTAAAAACATGACAATACCTGTTCAAGTTAAAAACAGTTAAGATGTTACTGAAAAAGGTAATCACATACTGATCTCTTTAAAAAAAATAAAATAAAAAAAAGCAGGGAGAAGATGTTTGATTATCTGCAAAAATATGGCATATTTTTCCTGAGCTATGAAAGGATAAAACTTTTGCTCTTCCTCTGAAGTCTTTTTTAAAAATAGCATCTTAAAGATACTTGCATGTCCTTTCCTCCTCCTGCTTTGTAAAAGAACATAAGTATCCTAGGTTTGCTGAGTTGAGAACATGTGAATTATAGAGGATCTTTAAGTCTTCACAGCAGCTGCTTTTCAAATGTTGCTTTTAAATCATAAAAGAAAAAATAAAATTTTAAAAAATCAGAGCTCCAGGAAGAAAGTGTATTTGATCCTGCAGGATGCATTTCAGGAAAGCACTTAAGAATCTTCTTAATTAATTGGGATTATTCGTTTCCCCAAAAGGAGACATCTGCCTAAACACTTAGCTGGACTAGGCTAGAGGCACAGAATCACAGAATATTAGGAGTTGGA
>NW_010173630.1:14890-17269 GCF_000695765.1 Mesitornis unicolor | reverse complement strand
GGCCGCGCTGGGAGAGCCAGCACTCCACATATACCCACATAGGGAATAAAGGAGAAATGACATTGTTGGATTTTCCTATACAGATAGTTCATCATTTCATATATATATATAAACATATATGTATGTACACATACATTAAAAAGAAATATATGTATATATTTTATATGTAGGGATGTTTTTCTGTGACATGGAAAATCTGCTTTTCATAGTAGCACATGATGGCAGGAATCTTTTTCCTCATATGTGACATGGCACTGAAATATGAGATGTATGTTTTTGCAGGAGAATAACAGTTTTAACTATATTACATGTTTCAAATCCCAACTGAACATAATATAATTTTACAAGCTCGTTTCTCCTGAGGCATCAACACCATTTATCACTACTACTGCCATCTGGCATGTCTGAACTCTCATGATCAGCATTTTATGTGGAAATGAAAGCATCCAATGTGGTATCTCTTCTCTAATGCTCTAAGGTCAGATACAGTACTGCTGGAGGCAGTGAAGATGCATTTTTATCACACGCTTGAGAGGCATCCATTTGCCATATTTTATTGTTTTCTAGGTTAAGACTAGCCAAGCTTTTTCTTATTTGAACTGACCTGGCATGGGGTCATCTGCTGTAATAACAAATTCAAATAAGTTTTGTTATACCGCAGTGTTAATGGCACATGCAGCCAAATATTTGGGGGCTGAACCCCAAATTTCTAGTACATTTTTTGCAGAGCTTAGAAAGGCAATGGAATCATTTGCCCAACTGTTTTCTCTCCAAGGAAAGGCCACATGTGGTTTGCTTAGCTAAGGTCTTTGTGAAGAGATGTTAGTTGCTCTCCTTTTCTCACAGAGATGCATGGAACGTGGGCTGATGACTTAGTTAGGAGTATCTTGTAGTTTAGGTTTAAAACTTCAGTTCCAGTGTGTGAAAATGTATGGCTGTTCCTTCTTACACTGCAAATTCATGAGTCTCTGTCAATTTCTAAGCCTCAGTAATCCATCATGTGAGAAGCAGTGTTACCACAAATACGTTTTATCATCAGCATTTTCACAGCCGTTTGTGGTCATTTTAAGATAGAGGAGGAATTCTGGAATAAAATATTGAGTCCGTAACTCTCTGTAGATCACACCACAATCTTTAATTTCTTTAGAATTCATACTAATAAAATATATCAACTTACATAACTTCAAACTCAATTTTTCAGTGTGACATTAAAATAAACACATTATTTTTATTGACATTATACGGATTTTGAAAAATACAGGTGAATTTAGTACATCCAAGATATGATGAGTACATGGGAGGTTTTGGTTGAAAATTTATTCTGAGCATTGCCTTTATTGGCCAGTCATGAATGAATGACCTCATGATTTTTGTTGGTTGGGTAATATTAAGTTAAGTCAAAGAATCTTACAAAAATTGTCATTCACTTTGAAAAAAATCTACTCATTGTTACTCACAGTGGTTGTAAAAAATTAAAAAGGTACTCCACACATTGATTTTCAGTAATTTTACATTAAATCAGCTGAGCAGGAGATAAAGGGTCAAATTCTAATGCAATATCTAGTGCTTTACTCTGTTATTGATCTTGTATTACTGCAAAAAATCTGTAGTGTATGAGACTAGAATCTTCGTTCACATGATTTGTTTTAAAACTATACTCTTATAAATACATTCAGAAGGCTAAAAATTACTTGATGGAAAACAAAATGTAAACCCACACACTCTATCAGTGAAATTTGTGTATTTTTATTACCCTTGCTAGTTGCTTGCATTAGATGCTGTCCTTTTGAAAAACAGACAACTTAATTCCTATGGCAAGGTGTTTTTCAGACGTTTCCTAAATGAGAACCATCAGCAGTTATCTGCAATATACAGTGTACTTACTGTATCTACCATGTTTAGAATACAGATGGAATTAATACTAGTTCCTCCTTAAAATTCAGTGATGTGATACTACACAGGGGTTCTTATAGTGCCAGTGCTTTTCTAGAGTCATGTTTCAGGATGGACCTTTATTTTAGAAACCTATGAATGTTTTATCAGTTATTACTGTTATTTCAAGGGCCAACACATAACCAAACTTGGAGCAATTCCTAAGTAGTTTTCCTAAATTCAAACAGTAGTTTTTAATTCTGAAATATGTTTAAACCCCTGGGGGAAGACTGCTTGGAAAACTGACATTTTTCCTCTGGTTTCAGGTGCTGCTAAGAGAAAGGCAAAAAAATTAAATTAAAAAAATAAAAGTAGTATTTCAGTTTTAAAATGTTTGGGCTTGATACTTTTCTAATGTTGCCTGGCTGAGTGGCAATATATTGGGGTTTTTTTCTTATTGTTACTTTCTTCACAACTTTCTAAAATCCTAATCCTGAAAATGAAAAC
>NW_010173630.1:0-14859 GCF_000695765.1 Mesitornis unicolor | reverse complement strand
TTTCCCTTTCTTTGTTTTTTCATTATTGTGAAAACTTTTTTTTTTAACCCTGAAATGGCCAAAATTTTTTGTACCTGTAGTCATCTGTCTTCCACTTGCCAGCTCAAAAAAATTCACTGTCCACTAAAATATTCAGAATGGAAGAGCCCAGAGTATGAATGTCAGATTCATGCGTAGAACAGCATGTATATAATTTCAGATGTTGGGAGGCATTATTTCTAGGAGAGAAAATGAAAATAATTCATGGTCACCTCATCTTTCAAATTTCTATTTCTCTTTCTTGTGTAGAGTCAGTAACTTTTACCATAAGACAGTATACTGAGGGAGAACTATTGAAAGTAGTCAGTACCAGTGCCAAAATCAAGTTCTGCTTTTCTGGAATAACAGCTCAGGTAAACTATAGACTTAATATTCAGGCATAAGGCAAATTACATAAATACCCCTCCCGCCCCCATAGTTAAATTATGTCAGCAGAAAGCCTGCAACCATCTTCAGCATGCTTGTATCATTCAGAAACTCTTGTGAGTAATTAAAATAATAAACATGTATAAAGTGAGTATCTTTGCACATCATTGATGAAAGATTTCTGAAAACTGAGTTATAGTGAATACATTTTCTGTGATTCCTCACTAAGCTGATTCTGATGATTACGTAATTGGTGTTGGTCTTTTTTGCAGCCTGTCCAATTCTGACCCTTGCTACAAGTGTTACGGGTTAACAACACTTTGAAGTCATTAAATTTGCTTTGAAAATGAGGAATGTGTCTGTATTTTAAGATTAGTTTTAAACAAATATTTTTAAAAGATGGTGAAAGATTTTCAAATAAAGTAGATGAGGTTTTTGTATAACATTAATTCTGTGCAGTTAACATTGCTAATTTTGATAGCCGAGGGCTACATTTGGGTAATCATTACTAGGCCATGAAAGTAAAATGCTGACATTGCTCATTTTACTCTGACAGATATTGAAAATGGTACTTCTACTAAAGCTGTATTAATATTGTCTATCTTTGTATTTTATTGAGAAACATGTACAACCTTGTAGTTCTGTTAGATAATATATTTGATGAAAGGTTTTTGAGGGGAGGAAGCATCTCTGTTTATATTAAATATGTTGAAAAAATCAGACAGCAAATTCTGTCTAGAATTGAGAGATTTTTTTTCAAATAATTACATTTTGCTCTTAAGTGATGGCATTTTGGTTTTGGTTTCTGTTGGTTTTGTTTGTGGTTTTTTTTTTCATAAATCCTCCCTCATTCACAGAGTAAGCTAAGCTAAGCACGCAGTTAGCTTCATGAAATAAAAATCAGGCTTTTTTTAATGCTTCATTAATTTTTGTGTGATTTTTTGAGAAAATAAGGATATCTTGCCAAGGAATTATGTGTTTTCATATATAAAATAATGAGGAAAAAAACAATTAAGGAGGACAACCTACAATAACTAAATTGACAGTCCACATGTCCAGTATGTAACAAATAGTGTTCACATTCATGTTATTTTAATGCAACACTGTAAGAAATACATTAAACCATTTATTTATAAAATGGTGTTCATACTGGTTGCCTGTGTCTTTGTATCAGAATATGAATTCTCTTGTTTTTATGTTATGCTTGAATTATTGCATGAAAGTCTTTTTCATCACTTTTCTGCTGGATTTGAAAATAATTTGAAAATAATGGAAGAGGCTTCGACATTATCACTTGTCGTTTCAACACGGAATTCTGCTCTGTTTATTGACTCAAATTAAGGGAAATGTCCTATGTGATGTTCAGACTACACTCTTGAAACTCCTTCTTATGGATGTTAGGAAAACTAACGTAGAGAAGTCAACTCATTGTCAGTCAGTCTCTATGCATTACTCAGGAGTCCATTACTTTGTAGAGTGTACCAAAGGTCTCCTGTTTGCAAAATCACTTTTCTATGAAGTATTAATTACGTAAAATTCAGCAACTCTATGGGGGACCTGAGACCCTAGTTCCCTGACTAGGCTGAAGTGTATCTATCTACTTCAGACAGAAAAAAAGAAATGGAGTCAAATGTCATTTAGATTAAAAACAAAAACAGCACCCAAAAACCAAACCACAAAAAACACTAAAACCAAACAAAACTGGTTTCACAGTTAAGTATTCCTGCAAATTTACAAACAGCCTTTTAAAATATGAGTGAAGAACAGGTCACATAAGTGTTAGTTCAGTGATGGAAATCACAGCTGACCAGAACTCAGGCAGAGCTCAATCAGATCCTGAGAATAGATCTGCTGAATTTACTGTCTTCAAGAGCAATCTCCAGATCATCTGTTCTATGCTAGAATAAACAATCAGCAAAAAAAGATGGGGGGGGGAAATCTCTGCTAGCAAAACCTTTGCAGTAAGCACTGACTCCCTACCAAATGTGCCTCTTAGAAGCTGACAGGGTACATGTCATCACAAACTGCAGAATCACTGGAAACAGAAGAAACTGCAGATGTCAGTAAATCCTTCAAGGCAGAGCCTACATTAAGTTCAGGCAAGGTTACAGGAGACTATGTAATGCTTTTCTGAAAGAAAATAAGAAGCAGCCACTGGGAGCACTCACAACTGAACCAACTCCTTTCATCATCTGCCGTAATACTGTCAGTCTGTATGCCTTGTACAGGGTTATGTATTTCTTTTACGTATGTAGACTATGAGGACTGGGTCTCTTTAGTCTGCAGAAGAGGAGACTGAGGGGAGACCTCATTCATGTTTATAAATATTTAAAGGGTGAGTGTCACGAGGATGGAGCCACGCTCTTCTCGGTGACAAACAATGATAGGACAAGGGGTAATGGGCACAAGCTGGAACACAGGAGGTTCCACTTAAATTTGAGAAGAAACTTCTTCTCAGTGAGGGTGACAGAGCACTGGAACAGGCTGCCCAGAGAGGTTGTGGAGTCTCCTTCTCTGGAGGCATTCAAAACCCGCCTGGACGCCTTCCTGTGCAACCTCATCTAGGTGTTCCTGCTCCGGCAGGGGGATTGGACTAGATGATCTTTTGAGGTCCCTTCCAATCCCTAACGTTCTGTGATTCTGTGATTCTGTGACTTCAGCTAAAGGCAACCCTTCTTTACATAAATCTGCATCCAGCTTATGTTAGGACATAGCTGAGGTCAGGTTAGGGTCTGAGCTCAAGTCCCAGCTCTGTATTTCCCCTTCTATCTGCCAGAAAAGCTGCATGTATATACATGGAAACACATGTATCCCCCCTATCCAAGAGCACCTTTGTAGCAACTGAGAGAGCAGGACAAGGGAAATTTAGTTCCTAAAGACTAAAGGCTTCCTGTTTCGGATGTCTAACACTGAAACCTGACTTAAGCATCCTATTTCAGGGTTCTGAGCAAAGGAAGAACTTCTCTCAGTCCAGGTTAGCAAGGTTAACCTATGAGTACAAGGAAAACCATTCTCTGGTGCAGGTGGTTTCTCAGCTGTGTCTCAGCCCCTCCTGGTCATGGCACATGAGTGACTCCACTTCTGTCTTACGGTATCCTGCTTGCTCTGAGAAAGCAGCTTCCAAGTGTGACTCCACTGTTAGTGGAGGCACCTAGGGGACCAGAAGTGTGGGATAAGCCCCAGCACATAGCACCTGTACTGTGCAGATAGTCTTGATGGTGCCCAAACTCAATCTTTTCCTCTATATTTCATTTCCATGTAGTTTAGGTACTGAATGACTAAGGTCAAAATTCTTCACATGTCTTCTCGGGAAGATCACTTATGCTAGGGTCAGAAAGCCTGTTAGGAAGACTTTGTTTTGAAAGGAAAAGTTTAGCAATGCCTTTGAAAAATCTCATGTGTTAACCCAGTGTTTAGCGTTGTTCTCAATAGCACCCAGATGCAATGCATATGTTGAGGAGAAAAAAACAATCATGAACTACTAAAATCTATTACAAACTCTAAATTCAGGTTCATTACTTTTCTAATACAGACATTTAACTTACTGTTAGAAAATTGATAATTTCAGAACAGAGGCAAGACCTTCACTGTTATTACAATTTCTGTTAATAGAGTGAAAATCACTTCTGATATATTAGCATAATAATACCAAATACAAATATATTTACATTACCACAATTATTTTGCACACATTTTTTAAAACCATCCATCTTTGTTAATACCAAAAATCTGAATATTATAATTATTTCTTTCTTAACTCACTGCCTAGCCGTTAATGCTTCCAAATAGCTTTTCTCATTCTCTGAAAACATACTTTTCAGTACTCATTGAAGGAATGAAAATTAGCACAGATTTGGAGCATTAAACGTGTCTGATTAGGATAGCAGAGTCCTGGGGAAATGGTTCTTTCCAGTTCTGCAAAATACTGTTGTAGACCTGTGGGAAACAACTATCACTGAGGTTTTTTGCCTAGCTTCATATATCCTTTCACACCCTGCCCAAGAGAAAAAAAAGTTTTATAAACTCTCTAAAGGAAAGAAGGAATGTCATGATTTATTTATTCTTGTTTTCTGAAATCTCAGACTTGGAATCCTTTGAGGAGTCAAAATAGAAATAGAAACTCTAAAGATCAGACTTTGTAAATTAAACTACCATCCCAAACTAAACTGGGGATCTGTGTGATAGCCAGGGATAGTACTGACAGATGTCCTGAAAGGCTTTAAGTATCCAGATCAAAAGCAGCCATTTATTATAGTAAAAAAACCAAAAAACCCCAAAAAACAGTTTAGCACAAATATTTGCTTTTGTATTAGATAAGACGAGGTTTACCAAGCAGTATCTCATCAAAAGCATAATTATCATTTATATGTTGATTTATAATTTTTCCCAAATGGTTTTATGTGGTTTATATACAGAATTCATGTTGCTGTGAATAGTGGTTTTGAGCTACCATCTCCCTTATGTCTCTGAAAGTTTTATTTGATCTGCCTTTATCACCTTTCAAACATATTTATTGAAAATACATATACTTCCTTTTTTAATTATTTTTTTAGTCACACATAAGTAATACAATGGGGAAAACTATGAAAACTACTTTAGAAGAACATACATATTTGAGTGAAAAGTAAGTGCTTGTATGTTAGAATGTTTGTGTTTAATCTGAGTTTATGTAACACTTTCCTAATATACAAGATATCAGACACTGATTTATGACCATTGCTGTCATTCCCCTGCAGTTTTATCATGACAAAGTTACATCCTTAGGTAGAACTGAAATGTCAGGTGATGATTAGTGCACTATTGCATCTTTTCACTGGATGGTAGTGGCAAGTGTCAATAAATTTGCCTATTAAGAAATCAAGACACATTACATCAGCAGTTAACTTGTATTTTTGCTATTCTCAGGTTGACAATTACATGTCACATCAAAGACTTTTGTTAAGCCAGATTTAAAATACCTATCAAATGGTATGCTTTTCTGCAGAAGCATCAACAAGAGCTTATTTTTCACTATTTTGTGGTGATCTCACCGATGCCAGTTTATTGCAGAAAATGCACATCACAACCAAGCTGAGACAAGCTAAACAAACCTCAAAATCTAGGACATGGCAATCACTTCCAGTGTATGCACGATCATTTGTACAAGCCTGAATGCAATCCATTATGTCATCTCTGTTCAACAAGGTTAGAAAAAACAGAAACTTTATAATCACTGAACTGTCAAAAAGCAGACCTATTTGCAAGTGTTGAGTTTGAAGCCCAGAAGGGAACATTCGGCACAGGACCACCAGCTTTGTCTGATGGAGACGTGCCTGAAATGTGGGCCAAATATGTCTCAGGTGTCACAGCTTGAAGGACATATTTCAAAGCACGTTCATGACTCAGCTTTTTCTAAGTTTTTAGTGGGTTTCAGAAGAGTTATATGGTGGAGAGTTGATAAAGGAGAGGAACCATCTCTGAATTCAGTGAAAGCAGGATAATGCCCATTGTATCGCTTCAAAAAATATGTCTTTTGACTACAAGCAATACCAGTCAACAGAGACTACAGCTTATAATTCTAGGCTTTTAAAGATCCTGCAGCAACCAATACACAGTGCCATCGAAGTTTCAATAACTAGTCATTGCATCCCTGCACTTCGAGATCTTTTCCCTTTTCTGTTTGCTGTCTGTGAAGCTAATAGCATATGAAAGTAGTAAGGTGAACAATTCACTTTTAAAAGTTTTTAAATGGCTGTGCAGCTGAAGCATGACATACATTGAACAATTCATCATCTATTCTTTTGTCAGTCTGTGTTATATCTACTTCATAGGGCTAGATCCCTGCTAAATTAGAAAAAGAAATGAAAACACAGAAAGGACTTGTGGAGAGGAAAGATTCTTTTTAATTAATGAACTGGGACAGTTCCCATAGCAAGGTGCCAAAACTCTCACACTTACCATGAACATACTTTGGTTTCATTTACTGGGAAAACCCTTGAATAATAAAGGATAAATATTTGGAGAGCTTGAACCTAGATTGCATTTCAGTAGTTTTCCCTGCAAAATGATAGCATTATTATGTTCTTTCTTCCATTCTTTGTTTTATGCAAAAATACAAATAAAAACATACATACATTTACAGTGAGATTATATGGCTCAAGCTTTTGTGCTTGAACACCTGAACTGAAACTTAGTCATGCAAATGATCTTATTTTATGAAATGTAAAATCCTTTGTTTTCAGAGGAAAATCAGTGAATGCAAAAAATTTTGCAGAAGAATCCTCCAAAAGAATATGAGTCTCTGTGTAAATATAGAAAATAGCAACTAACCATTGTGAAGTTTAGAATTTATTCATGTTGGATCTCATGATGTCAATGCTGTTTTAGCAAAAAGTAAGAGAATGGTTCAATACTGTTTTAAGTATAGTCTAACATTATAGTCTAACATAATTTAAAATTAGGCTAACATACAATATCATGTAGTTAGACAGTTAAATATAAAAACTGTACAGCAAAACAGTAGGTAGGAGCTTGCTGTTTCTTTGCACAAAGTAGGCATTCAGATAGTAATGGGGCTGTGAATAATCTAGGGATTTAGTTTTTGCTGGAGCTGCTAAACAGTCTCAAAGATGAGCCTCAATTTTTATCCTGGAAAAAGCATAACCATGAAAACTATAAAAAAAACTAGACATAAAACTAGAAAATAAGATGTACATTTTAAATGGCTAAATGAAGGTAATAGTAATCAAGTCCAAAATGGAAGGGTAATTAATCTTCTTGTTGAGTTTACCATTCAATATGTTTGTGTTATATGTTTGAATATATGCTCATTTGTTTCAATATGTTTGAAGTTAGGGTGCAAATACATATACTTTTTAAAATCACAAATTTACACCGTATCAACCTAGTAACAGAAATAATTTTATTTTAGTTGTCTATAGGTCTAGAACAATGACCTTGCTTAGAGCTGTGAAATAGAAAACTGAACCTCTGATAGCTTTAGCTTCAAAGGTTTGTAAACCTGTAAGTCTGGAAAGGAGCTCTGTATAAATCCATGTTAAGTTTTACAGAGGCATTGGAACTACTTTGCCGAAACAAAGAAGATAAACAGTGATTCCTGAGCATGACACAGAAATAGCAGGATGAAGACACTAAAGAAAATAATTTGAGTGAATGAAAAGAACAGGGGAAAAAAATAAAATCCACCAGAGCTAAAATTGAAGAAACAGAGAAGAAAAAACATAAACTGCAGCATAATCTCAAAAATGTGCACAGGTGAAGAGTGCACTGCTTAACTCAAAGAAACAAACAGTGGTTTTTGATATGCTAGATGTACTTTTTATCTAAGTCAAACAAAAGAGACCAAGTATAAACATATGTGACAGAATTTTGCACTACACATAGAAATTAAATGCTTTCTAGACTTCAGAAATTTGTTTTACAGGTAAGGCACCATTCTGATAGGGTCAGGCTTGTGCTGAGACCTCCCGTATTCTGCCCTACTGCTGGTTTCATAAGTAAAGCCCAGAATGGAGCGATAAACTGAGAATGTAGTTTAGTGGGAGTGAGATTACATGGTTTGCAGATAAACATAATCTCAAACATTTAGTTCTACCTAAGAGTGAAAAAAGATTGAAGGTAACAATGCAATGATTAGACAAAGTTGTAGAATTAGACTGAGTTATATTTGACATTGCTAATTTATAGAATAACAGCAGGGAAATGTGTTTCAACACTTGCAGAAATTTTTGTGAGTAACTGGGAATTTCAGTGCCTGTAATAGATGCTGATGTTAGAGGAACTGAGGAGTTAGAGACATATAAAGACTCAAAGTAATACTGGAGAAGGAAAAACACTGAAACATCTATTGCTTTATCAAAATGACACAACACCTATCTACGATGGAAAAATTATTTTTAGGGATGTGACACAAAGTTATGGCGTTGAAATTGATAATCCAATTCATTCCTAAAATAGGGGGGAAGGAAGCATATTGAGTCTGAAGTCACTTACATGGACGACTGGCAAGGAAAGTGTGGAAGAATTGCCAAAAAGACAAACCATGCACAGTATCATTTGACAGAGAGGATTTAAATATGCATCTTTTGTTTCCCCTTGCTATTTCAGGAAAGGTCAGTGTTTCTGAACAGAAGTATAGCACGCCTTGTAAGACAGCTGAGACCCTCATAACACTGCCTGAAAGTGATTGTGCATCTCTTGATGGACGTAAGTATGAGTGACAGACAGCAGTATGCATTTCAGAGGTTAAATGGCATTAATAAATTTAGTCAGTTGATAGATTACAAATATTTGGAATTATACAGCAGAGTTCTGCAAATTGTTGTTGTCTTCTTTGTCTGAAGGACATGAAATTACAACATCTGTGCTAGTTTCAACAAGTGCCCTTAAAGTCCTAATTCCATGTAAACCTCATTTTTGAAGCTATTTAGATCAGTCCTGCTATCTTGGTTGATTTAGGGAGTGTGAGCTTGAAACTGCAGAAGGTTATGGATTGTTTGGTAGGTATGGGTAAAACTGATCATCAGGTAAAAGGTGCATTTCTTAAAAATATATAGGGTCCAAACTGACTTTATACTCAGAGACAAAACTCATGATATATTAAGATACATGTCCTTACTAAAACATAATAAAAGCAAAAAAAGAAACCTACTAGAAACCAGAATAAGAGAAAAAAATAAAAAAGCCCAGACACTAGGACTCTTTGATACCACCAGTAGTATCCATCTTTCTGGGTGTGATTAATTGAATTTCTTTGAGGATAATACCTTTCCTACATTCCTGCCCAGTGTAAGAAGTAGACAGTAAAGTTTTCAAGTAGCACTTTGTTCTACATTGACCCCAGCGAGATCTTGTGCTATACAGTTCAGGAAGGGATCAGACTCATCCAGGTTTGTAGAAACTTTGGCAAACTCCTGACTAAGTTAGTATGGCTTGTATTTCTTGTATTCACAAGAAGAAGATGAATGTCTGGGCTAATTTGTGCAGATTACCAGAGATTTAGGTTTTGTCAGAGTGTATTACACACAGCTGTGGTGCCTCATCAAAGCTAGTCCCTGCTCCCTGTGCTGCATAAACCAATCTCTACTCTAACTTCACTCAATTCCCTAATCGTCTTCCTCCTTCTTTCTACCTGCTAATTACCAAATTAACACATCTTCTTTGTAATTAACCTGGCCTTCTCTTTATCCTGACTATCCACAGCAGAAAGAAGGATGTCAGGCGGATCAATTTGCAGCAATCTAAGCTGTTTACAAGTATATAGGCAGTCTAAAACAAGTAGTATGTTAAAAAGGTCTCAATAGGGAAGCAAGTTTTATTACCGGCTTCTGAGGTCGTAAAAAATGATATTTTCATTAGAATAATATCTTTGCTGTACTTTCTAATGCTCATCTTGGGAAAAGATGAGGAGCATTTGCTAGAAAAAAAAATTGGAAAATATGCCCCACTAGTTAGAAAAAGAGAGGAGGAGAAGATTAGCCTGAAACAATCACCTGCTGGAAGGATACAGCGTCAGAGGGGACATTTCCTGACAGCAACATTTGGGTGAGGCATTAGTCATTCTCTCCTGCTTGGAGCATCCTACTTTGTGTAGATGGGTCTCCTGGGGAAAAGCCTGTTAACAGGTGATTAGGAGACAGGCTTTTAGCAATAGACTACTGCTTTATTCTATTTGATTTAGGTGGATATTGTTATAGAAGGATTTCATCTTTAATTTGTATAATTGTGAGTATAACAAAACATTTTAAAAAAACTAAGGCTAATTTTAAAAAAAAGAGTTATTTATTGCTTCAAAATATTGCTAGTACCTTCCTTTTAAGTCATTGATCTCCTGAATGGAATGCAAAACCTGATGGGAAATGTTCAGTGTAGAGATCTATTTTAAATTCATTTCACCTACAGAGTATAGGTGACCTACCTACCAGAGGCTCAAAGTTTTATTTTTGTCTGCTTTGGAATTCTTGTGTGGAGAGATTTGTTGGCAATTCTCCTTTAAAAATCATAGAACCATAGAATGGTTAGAGTTGAAAGGGATCTTAAAGATCATCTAGTTCTAATCTGCCAGCCATGGACAGGGACACCTCCCACTAGACCAGGTTTCCCAATGCCCTGTCCAACCTGGCCTTGAACACTTCCAGCGAGGGGACATCCACAACTTCCCTGGGCAACCTGTGCCAGTGTCTCACCACCCTCACAGTGAAGAGGAAATATTAAGGGAATTAAAGGGAAAGGGAGACAGGGGGACAAAATAGTAGTTGCACTTCCATGATGTCAATGATAGATGTCATTGTTTTCCATGAGAAGTCCGTAGTATTTTACATTTCTTACCTAGTTAATGTTTCATGAAAATATATAAATAGCCTTAGCACCTCGTGATTGTGGGTAAGTTACTAATTTTGGTTTTATTTTGTAGATGTACATGTTCTCTTTTTGTTTTCTTTTTATATAGTCTTTCTAATAACTGAGTTACTACATAAAAGAGTTGATAATATTTCCCTGTGCAGTGTTTAGAAGAATTAAGAGAGCACTAGTATGACTGTATGCATAGCTTTATTCTGAAGGCATTCTATGAACATTTCAAGCAGTGAGAATCACAATTAATTTTTAAAAAAATGACAGTTTCTTATGATAGTAGGTTTAGGTGGGAGATTGTATGGTCTCTCTGCTTAGCTCTGTCAGTACTGAAGTGTTTGTGGAAATACACTGAAGAAATTTTTTTGGCACTAAAGAAACTGTGAGGATAAAGAAGTGGAGGCAACAATGACAATTGGAAGTGTTTTAAGTGTTCTGAGGTAGCTGTGCAAGGATTTCCAAAACTATAAATTCTGACTTAAGTTACTATCTTCTGTCCGAGTTCTGCTTCAGGAGCTGAAATCTTATTTATCTCTGGATCTGAAATCTTATGTATCTATCTGAATTTCTGCAATGCCTTCGACACGTCCCCCACAACATCCTTCTCTCCAAGTTGGAGGTATGGATTTGACGGATGGTCTGTTCAGTGGATCAGAAATTGGCTGGATGGTCACATCCAGAGAGTACTGGTCAACAGATAGAAGACAGTGACTAGTGGTGTCCCTCAAGAGTCTGTACTGGGACCAGTGCTACTTAATGTCTTCATTAGTGATATTGACAGCAGGATTGAGTGCACCCTCATCAGGTTTGCTGACTATACCAAACTGGGTGGTGAGGTTAATGGGATACCATCCAGAGGGACCTGGACAAGCTGGAGAAGCGGGCCCAGGTGAACCTCATGAGGTTCAACAATGCCAGATCCAGGGTCCTGCACCTGGATTAGGACAAGGCTCGTTACCGATACAGGCTAGGAGATGATGTGCTGGAAAGCAGCCTTGAGGAAAAGGACTTGAGGGTACTGGTTGATGAAAACCTGGACATGAGCCACCAATGCACATCTGCAGTCCAGAAGGCCAACCACATCCTGGGCTGCATCAAAAGGAGTGTGGCCAGCAGAGTGAGGGAGGTGATTCTGCCCCTCTACTCTATTCTGGTGAGACCTCACCTGGAGTACTGTGTCCAACTTTGGAGTACCCAACACAAAAAGGACATTGAAGTGTGGGAGCAGGTCCAGAGGAGGGCCACAAAGATGATGAAAGGGCTGGAGCACCTCTCCTACAAAGACAGGCTGAGAGAGTTGGGGTTGTTCAGCCTGGAGAAGAGAAGGCTCCAAGGAGACCATATATACCTTTCCAATACCTGAAAGGCACCTATAAAAAATCTGGGGAAGAACTGTTCACAAGGGCATGTAGTGATAAGATGAGGGGTAATGATTTTAAACTAGAAAAGGGTAGATTTAGGTTGGATATTAGGAAAAAGTTCTTCAATATGATCATGGCAGATCGCTGGAACAGGTTGCCCAGAGAGGTGGTGGAGGCCCCATCTCTGGAGATACTCAAGGTCAGGCTTGATGGGGCTCTGAGCAACCTGATCTAGTAACATTGTCCCTGTTCACTGCAGGGAGGTTGGAGTAGATGACCTTTAAAGGTCCCTTTCAACCCAATACGTTCTAGGATTCTATTATTGTAAATCAGGCTACTAAAGCTTAGGGTAGGAGTGGTACAAACCCAAAAGAGTAACACTGCTATATTCTTCAGGTGCAGAGAAGCACAGCAGAACCAGACTTCCCGCCTCTGCCCCCCATCCCTCCCACCTCTGGTCTCACAGCCTTTATCTTAAGGAAAAGTGAGAGTTGTATTTAAAAAGGCTTCCAGAATACTGTACCAGCTTGTTTCTAGAATTTGGTCAGTGTTCAAATGAAATGTAGTAATTAACTCATACTCAAATAAGGTGATAAGATTTTTCAAATCTTTTCTAATGACAAAACTTTCTGTTGCAAATGAAATTTCAGGAGCGCCCTCTTGAGTGCCATGCATGGTATCTGGTGATGCATGGCATGAAGGATGCAGTCCATATGCTGCTGGGTGACTTGCAGAGGAGATTGTCCACACTGCAAGGGGATGCTGTCAGCTTATCTTGCATTTTTAATTTAAGTTCATTTACTGCTGTAGTTGTTCTTTTGGAAACGTGGCCAACTTAAAAAATTAGCACCCGAATCACCTTTAACAGATTTGTGTACTTAGCTAAAAGAAGTCAGAACCCAGTGACATTTTTCACTGCTCTGCTGCAGTCATCTCCCTTGTCTAGAGTTTAAGACTGAGCCTGTAGATGTAAAGTAATGCCTAATCTGTATGTCTACAGAGGTAGGTAGGACAGCAATGCAGTCTGTCAGAAAGTAGTTCACATTATTCCAAATGTTTACTAGTTCCAGAACAAATACAAAGTGCCTTTTTGAGACATGTCATCAGGAACTGACATTAACAAGTCCAGACACTCAGTATGCTGCAGGACCTCCCTACAGTTTTGTATCACTGTAGGGAATGGGGCTTGTCTGAGCAAGCACAGATACTGTTTGTTCTCTGTGTGGTCTTTGAAAGTGCATCTGTATGATTCTTAGTGTCCTTACCAGCTCTGGGCACTGTGGCTGTGAGAACTGAAGCCTTTGGAGATGCTGGGAGTGTGTAGCAGCTTTTGATATGAACTCCCCTGTTTGTTAGAAAGGTGCTGTACCTTTGAATCCCAGCTAAGAGCTGGCTGCCTCCAGATAGGAAGAAATTGGCTTCCTGGTGTTCCTCTAGGGATGCTACCTGCCTTACAGCTCTTTTCCTGTGTTCTTCAATCCAATTTAAGGCAGTATTAGGAATTTTCATTCATACCAGCACAAACACATGTTCATTGAAGCCAGTGGGGGCCCTGCACCTCTGCTACATCCCACTGCCTTTGAAGTCATCATCACAGAGTAACCACGCAGCACTTGAGAATGAAGTTCTGTCCAAGTCTTACAGTTATTTCTTTATTGAGGACATTATTGCTCCAAAATGATGGGGAGAGATGACGAGCATGGGGAGTTGCATATGTCTAAGTTAAAAAATCCTGACCAATAGAGTGTGAAACAAACTACATGTTATATTCCAAGCAACAGCCAACTAAATCACTCCTGATTATTCCTGACATCAGCCTCTGGGATTCCCTCTCTCCTCTTGAACTGTGTGCTGTAAGAAGAATTTAGAAAATAAAAAAATTGCCAACTGCTATTCAAATGATAAGTGGTGCATGCTAATTACATTTTATATGGTGATTAATTAAAAATAACCATGCAAATGTCTAATTTAAGAGTCACTCAATTCACTAAGTCTTCAGACACTGCCTAGCTGCCCTAGGCAGTTGGTGTTTAGGCAATTTATTCAAGCTTTCAAAATATTCTCAAAATGTCTAAGATAATGAAGGTTCTTGAAAAAGTTCCAGCTAGCTTGGAATATATAAACAGAGGTTTCAGAACAGTAAAATAGCACTGCATATATTTGCATTTTTGAGATGAAGTACTCTGTGAATACATAAAAATAGACTGGGAAGGGATTAATCGAGATTCTAAAAAATCTGAATAGTTAGCTGCACCACACAGTGGACTAGTTCATAGATTATTTCACTGGCTGAAGAAAATTAAATATAATCGTATTTAGATCCAACTTCCTTTTTTTCTTTAAATAGGAAGATTTTGATACATAAATAGGGACTTTGCCTTATTTACAAATGAATATAATTGTATCAGGAGAGCTATGTCGATTCTTACTTGATTAAAATATAATGACTTTTAATCAGTGGAATATGCAGTTTACAGAACAGATTACAATGGTCTAGTGGATGGGAGATTAAAATATACGATGTGAAGAACATTTTCAAAAAGTAATGAATAAAAATTTACAGAAATATCATTTACCACTTTTACTAATGGAAAAATAATGTTAATACTTGAATTGCTCTTTAGGAACTCATTCCATATCCCTCTTTTGGTAGAATTTTTATTGAATTCAGTCAATAAATAACAACAACAAAAAAGAATTAATATATGTTCAAGAAAACCCCTGCATTTAATTTCATATTTCT